>NC_064863.1:29524963-29706114 GCF_024139225.1 Suncus etruscus
GACATTTTATACCAGTGTTTGCATTGTTGATAAATTTTAAGAGATTATTACTCAACCATTCAGGAATAGCTTCTAATCCTTTTATTTTAAACTATACAATTCTTTGTTAAGGAAGACCATCTAGTGTATTCTCAAATATTTAATCAAATTTTCGTTCTGTTCAAGTAGATGCCTATAGTATTTCAGTTTTTAGTTATGACAAGTAAAATTATTTCCAAATAATCTACTTATATTCAATTTCATAATTTTCATGTATTATTCTTTGATATTTTATTTTATTTTTGGTTTTGGGAAAAGCCTGGAAGTGCTCAGAACTTTCTGAAACTTTGCTCAGGGATCATTCTGTTGGTCTGCTGGAGATCATATATGGTCCAGGGATTGTACATGGGATAGTTATGTGCCAGGCAAGTTTTTCTATGTATTGAATAAAATTTCTGGCACCTGTCATCACGTTTTAAAACAAAAACTAAAAAGTATTTTCTGTATCATGCTATATCAAAAATATTTAATAATAAATAATTTATATAATTCCAGCATAATTTTTAAATCTATGTAGTAAAACACAGAGCATTTTTAATTTGTAATGAGGCAAACTACCAGTTGTTTACAAATACTGGTATTTCTTCTTAAATTGTCTCCATTTATTTTTGTAGTTTCCGCCAAAAAATAAATTTGTAATATATCAAAAGATATTTAATTTTGTAATACTTATCAAAATTAAATGTGAATATTTCTTTAAATATTATTCCTATAATTATTACAAAGAGCTGACAGTACATTGAGGTGTCCAATCTATTACTCATATACATAGCCAGAATTGAATGTCTGAGAATATAGACTGTAGGGCATTTTATATATTTATCTAAAGATCTTATATATAAATTTATTTTTATTTTAAATTATTCAATAATTTGTAGTCACATTTGCAGTATATTTTGAAATTATGTTAATAATTTTATTTGACTTTTTTACCTTCTGGTTTTATGGAACTGAAATTACAAATATAGTTTGAATATGTATGAGATCCAATATTTGTTCTATAGAGCGATATTAAACAAGACACACATTTTTTGAAGAACATCTAATAAAAGGCTAAAATACAACTTTATTTTTGGCAAGTTTTACTTATGTTCTTTTGGACTACTTACATTTGTAATAATGGGTCCTTCAAAGTAAATATATGCTATGTAAATAAAATATATTTTTTCTTACAGAGTGTAATTTGAGACATTTTATTTTTTTTTCTGAGCTTTAGTAAACTTTCATAAATACGTTTTTCCTCAACTTTGGGTCATCGATTTTGGTAAAATATGTTCTCAAACAATAATACATATAGTTAATTGTATGAAATGAATCATGAGATATATCTATAGTTTTAGACTGAACTAAACAATAATAATCATCCACTCCTAATGATTCCTCAATGCAACAGAGCCAGGCCTGATTTTAATGAGCTAGTGATTTTATCTGAAAATATTTTTTCAGTAAAAATATTTATTTATTTATTTGAAAATTCTAAAGAAGAGGAGGAAAGAGATAAAGAATATTGCACTCTAGAAACAATGTGGACTTCCTCAAAGGCAGAGAGAGTCCTGGGACACAACCCAGCATAAAAATAAGAAAATATAAAAGTTCATATTTATAGGGGGCAGATGAAGGTGACTTGTTTTTGGATACCTATATTCAGGACACATGTGACATTAACAAATTTTATTTGATATTTGAATCTGTGATTATATGTCCCATAAATACACATTTATTTTATTCAGTAAAGCTATAATAGTAATAAATTCTGAATTCATTATGTTCAAATTTGGTGATATATTTTATCAGAATTCGAAGAGTGTTATTCTATGGTGAGCTGTAATTAGACTTTCCTCTTAATCCCCCAGAATATCACTTTATCTGACCTATGATGCTTTAAATTTGTTTAATTTAAATTTGTTCATTTTTATGGGATTAAATCATTTTTAATTTTATTTTATTTGGGAGGATTGGGTCATACCCAATACCCAGCATTATTCAGGTTTTACATCTAGTTCTGCTCTTATTTTTGGTTGTGCTCAGTATCATATCTGGTGTCAAGGATTCAAATCAGAGTTTTCACAGAGAAAACACCTTAGCTTTTGTACTATTTCTATGGCCTATAAATATTCTTTTGTATATTTCTATTTGCATATATTTGTGTACGTATGTACATATAAGTGAGAGTACCCAAAGAAACAACTGTAACAGGTCGAAAAAAAGATAGACTTTCAGCACTGCAGATCTGACAGATAAAGGATCATATGTTACAGGTATTGACAATGGATTTTATAGCATTTTAATATATATATATATATACATATACATACATACATTTTTGGTGGAGGGTTGGTCCACAGTGATGCTGAGGGATTACTGCTGACTATGCCCTCAGAAATCACTCCTAGCTTGGGGGACCATATAGGATGCCAGGGAATTGAACTGTCCTAGGCTAAGAAGCCTTACCACTTGTGCCATCACTCCACCCCCATTTTTATATTTCTTATATCTTTTAGTGATCAATATTGGGAGCTTAAAAATTTTTTTAATAATTTGTACTTGTTATATTACAGACAAGTCTACCTTTACTAATATTAAAAGTAAATATCTGTGTAAAAGATCTTTAAACTTTTTATTTTCTTAGTTTTTATTTTATCTTTTGATACTGTTGTGCTCATTTTTAGCTCAATATGTGAACACAGAAATTTTTAATAATTTTTATTGGTCTATTTCAGTTTCTTAAATGAACTTTTATTCATTTCTGGGACATTTTTTATGGTTTATATACAATATTTTATTCATGCTAATATATAAGTATTGGCAATAATTAAATTGCTATTATCATTCAGTTTTATGAAATCTCCAGTAGTGGTAAATTTGATTAAAATTATAAACATTTTCAATAAATCTTGATATTGATAAAATTAAGTGTCCTTTTATGTCTAACTGTGCCATTAAATAGTTTTTCAGCTCCAGATGAAGAAGAGAAACAAGTTAGTTTAATTCCTCCTGTGTCTCAATTTACTTATTTTTAAATTAGGAATAACATTAACATCTACCTCATAGGACTGCTGAGAATAATATATGCATTAATTAATGTAAAGCAATTTCTATCACAGACCAGACACTCAATAATTATTAGTTGTTATCACCATTACAAATTATTCTCACGATAATACTTCCATTTTGTAACAAAACCTTACTTATAGTTAAATTATACTGCTTTTATACAGAAGTATGAAATTTTCTTTGTGTAAAATTCTAATTTCTTAATCTCCAAATTTATTTCATACATTTCATTGAATATTTGTTAATCAGAAAAATATTATCTATGTTATTTTTATAATTCTTTTAAATAAGAAATAATTTCTTTTAAATGATAAAATAATTCATTTAATAATAAACTATTTTAATTAATTTTAGTCAAAATCATTGGACTCCTATTCAGAAAAAATTATTAATAACTTATTTTTAATTGATTTTACCTAAAAAATAGAGTCCCTCTCTCCCCACATCTTTTTTAGCACTGTTTCTTCTTGTTCTTTGTGATGTGTCCCATTCTCTGTGGTTGAGATGATACTTCATTGATATTTTGATTTGCTCCTCCCTGATGATTAGTGATATGGAGCATTTTATCATGTGCCTTTTGTCCATTTGTATTTCTTTTTTGAGGAAATGTTTTATTTATATCTTCTCCCCATTTTATGATGAGACTGGGTGTTTTTTTTTTTTTTTTTCTGCAAGGTAGGTTATTTTAACTTCAGTGTTATACATTAAGGATACTTGCCTAATACCTATGGTCACATCTATGTAAATTTTCTAGCCTTTGTTCTTGTGTATGTTTGTGTGTGTGTGTGTACAAACTTGCAAGCATTGGTATACATATCAGGAGCCTGAGGAAAATGATTTTAATGAGTACTAGTAAGTACTAATAATGCTACTAATTAAGTAGGCAAGCAGCCTCTTGCTTGGAGTTAATTATGGGACATTGTATCTTGGCCATTCATGGCACTTTTTTTGTCCCCCAATTCACAATACAGACCAGGCAAAGGGCCTGGGTTGAGGTGTTTATGGGGTACATTTATTGTACCTCCTCTTTCTATACAGTCAGTGTAAAGAACACAGCCTGTGGTAAGAATTGGGAGGCCTTATCTTTTCTTTGTTTTGATTTGTATATATAATCCTTCACCAGTGCAACATTCCCATGACCAATATCCCAAGTGTTCTTCCTACCCATCCCACACTGGACTGTACTCTAGACAGGCTTTCTACTTTCCTCATCAGTGACATTTTGTTATGATAGTTCTCAGTGTAATTATTTCTGTGACTGCACTAAACGATCCCTGTGGTGAGCTTCATGTCAGGAGCTGGATTCTTCAGTCCTCCTCTATTTTGTCTCTGAGAATCAGTACACAAATATTTTTGACCAGACAGGAATGCTGTCTGGTCCAACCTTTGTGGAAAGCGATATGGAGATTTCTCCAAAAGCTGGAAGTTGAGTTCCCATATGATCCAGTTATACCACTCCTAGGGATATATCTAGGAACACAAAAATACAATATAAAAATACCTTTTTCACACCTATATTTATTGCAGCATTGTTTACAATAGCCAGACTCTTGAAAGAGCCTAGATGCCCCTCAATAGATGAATGGTTAAAGAAACTATGGTACATATACACAATGGAATATTATGCAGCCATCAGAAGAGATGGAGTCAAGAAATTTTCCTATACATGGATGTGTATGGAATCTATTATGCTGAGTGAAATAAGTCAGAGGGAGAGAGATAAACACAGAATGGTCTCACTCATCTAGGGGTTTTGAGAAAAATGAAAAATATTCATGGCACTTTGCCTTGCCTCATTCTCTGCAAAGTTTCTCAAAAAGAAGTTTATTGCAAGCTAGCTGCAGTGCATTAAATAGGATTGTGTGAAATCAATGGCTTAAAGCTTTTAGAACAATGTGAAGTCTTGAGTATAAAGTTCTGAAGTTGATCCCTGGTGCTGCTTCTGTGCCCAAACAATACCAATAGCATTAGCCTATATTCTCAGGAAATAATTAAAAAAATATACTACTTCCTTAATCTAGTCCTCAATCAAAGGAGAAACTATGTCATTATAAGAAATGCCTTGATTCTTTCTTTGTATTTCTCTTTTCTTTCTTTCTTTCTTTCTTTCTTTCTTTCTTTCTTTCTTTCTTTCTTTCTTTCTTTCTTTCTTTCTTTCTTTCTTTCTTTCTTTCTTTCTTCTTTCTTTCTTTCTTTCTTTCTTTCTTTCTTTCTTTCTTCTTTCTTCTCTTTTCTTTCTATCTTTCTTTCTTGCCTCCTTTCTTTTTCTTTCTTTCTTTCTTTCTTTCTTTCTTTCTTTCTTTCTTTCTTCTTTCTTCTCTCTTCTTTATATCTTTCTTGCCTCCTTTCTTTTTTTTCTTTCTTTCTTCTTTCATCTTTCTTTTCTTTCTGTCTGTCTTTCTTTTTCTTTCTTTCTTTCTTTCTTTCTTTCTTTCTTTCTTTCTTTCTTACTCTTTCTTCTCTCTCTTCTTTCTTTCTTGCCTCCTTTCTTTTTCTTCTTTATTTCTTTTTCTCTTTCTTTCTTCCTGTCTTTCTTTTTTCTTTCTTTCTTCTCTCCTTTCTTCTCGCTCTCTCTCTTTCTTTCTCTCTTTCTCTCTTTCTTTCTCTCTTTCTCTCTTTCTTTCTCTCTTTCTTCCTTTCTTTCTTTCCTTTCTTTCTTTCTTTCTTTCTTTCTTTCTTTCTTTCTTTCTTTCTTTCTTTCTTTCTTTCTTTCTTTCTTTCTTTCTTTCTTTCTTTCTTTCTTTCTTTCTTTCTTTCTTTCTTTCCTTCTTTCCTAACATCCTTCTATACTGCTTTTTCTTTAAAGCTTTTGTTATACCAGAAGCTCTCAGAATTACTCTTGACTCTTCACTCAGAAATCATTCTTGGCAGGCTCTGAGGACCATATGGGATACCAGGGAACACACCTGGGTAAGGCCCTACTTACTGTGCTGTCGTTCTAACCTCTATCTTGATGATGTTAAGCCAGTGAGATTACAGGGTTATTATGAAACTTGCATAATATGCGGAGTACATGAGTGACCAAAAATCAATTATACAATACACGATTACTATTTGTATTAGAGTTGGAATACAAGGTAACTATAAATCAGATTAATAAAACTATTTAGTCTGTTCAGTGGCCAAAATTGCAATCTCACTTATTATTCTAAGTCAGAGAATGATGTTCTCTTAAAAAATCAAATTAGGAAAGTAAGTTATAAAAAATAAGTTCATAATATGAATCTTGGCCAAATTTTTGTCCTTCTTCATAAGGTAATACTGGAAGGGAGAACTATACATGGCACAGAAATTACAGAAAATCTTTAAAAATTTAAGGTTAAATCCAAGGACGCTTTGTCCAAAGAGTCTGTATAGTAAATAATATTTTTTCAAGATATTCACTGCCAGATATGCTAGTTTGTTTAAAATAAGTATTTCTGTGATAATTTTAACTTTTGGAAGAATGAGTAAAGGCAAGCAGGTGGTCTGAAAGCTTTGGAGAGTATCTTGCAGCCAAGATTTAAATGGTTTTGTTTGTGTATGGAAGAAATACCTGGGATAAACCTGCTAAATAAAGTACAGAAATATTTTGTGATATAACCTGATAAATCCCCTGCTCCTTATAATGTTACCCCTCACCAACTTCCTGTTTATTCCCACCTGGATGGTCAGCCCCACCCACACCGGGAGGAGTTGCTGTTGGGAATAAAGAATAGTCCTGGCTGTGGGGGCAGGGGGATAGAGAGAGAGAGAGAGAGAGAGAGAGAGAGAGAGAGAGAGAGAGAGAGAGAGAGAGAGAGAGAGAGAGAGACAGACAAAGCTAGGATGGATGTGAGGGCAGATGAAGAAATCTGCTTAAAAAAGCTTAGCATAGAAGCCCCTGTGGAGAAATGCACATGGTAGATAGAGCCCTGTGATAAAGCTGGTTGACATCTGAAACTTTAGCTGACTGTCTGTGGATCATTTCTCCATTGTTACCCACAACCTTCAGATACACCGGCCAAGGGGCTAAAGGCACTGTGCTTTGCTGAGAAAGGCCTCATCCCACCACCCTAGCACTCTATATTTTATATTTGTACTACATTATAATAATTACCATTTTCCTCCAGGTAATTTGTTAGTTGCAATTTGAAGATCAGTCATAAACAGAGTATTAAATTTTACAGCATGCAACACCAAACAGTAAGGAAACAAAAAATGTTTCTAAGACTATATACTTACCTTAATTGAAGAATTGGAGATTGGGAGAATAGGAAATTCATAAAGAAAAATGTTCCAACATTTTTGTAATGTCTACTTTAGATATTAATTAGTTGTGATTTTCACAAGAAATAGAAGAAGAGGATTAGAGAGGAAAGGAAGGAAAAGAGATAAGGAAGGGAAGAGGAGAAGATGGTGGATAGTTAAGGGAAGGGAGAGGAGAGGGTAAAAGAGAAAAAGGGGTAAGGAGAGGAGATGTGAGGAAAAAGAAAAGGAGATAAAAAGAGAAAAAAAAAGAAAGGGAGGGGAGGGTGGTGTGGTGTGGTGTGGAGGAATGAGGAGAGGAGAGGGGATGGAGGAACTGGGACAGAGAAAGGGAGTGTAAGGGAGAAGGGGAGAAATGGGAAAGGTACGGAGAAGAGATGAAAAGATAGAGTTGTGGAGGGTGAGTACGGAGAAAATTTTGGCAAGCAAATTTGCAAAAGAAACTTCAGAAAGGAAAGGAAAGGATAGAAAAGAAATGTAAAGAAAGGAAAGAAAAAGTAAAGGTCTTAATATTTATTTTATTTTTTCCAAGTGATGGGCAGATTAAAAATTAGAAGAGAAACCACCAATAAAATGATGTACCCAAAATTATAATACACATACTAACTATATATGAAATTAATTTACTTACATTATACCAGTGGAGAAGACTTACTTTGTGGAATTGTAAAATCAAGAGGTGAATAGAGTCAACCTTGAGAAGGAAAACTAATGTTTCCTTGTCTAGCTCCTGTCAGCAGAGGAGGTGCCTGGGAATGTTAAGGCTAGTCAAAATCTGTGATCAGCCCTCTTCACAGCATGGGAACTCATGTTCCTTCAGCTCCATGAGGCAGCCATCAAGCTACATATGAAGTCTTTTTGTTCTACATTGTGTCAGAATTCATCCCTGCAAATGAGCCGCGTTCTCCAAGAAATATGGACTTAGTTGGGGGTGAGGAATTGCTCTTTGTGGGAAAGGAAAATTAGAGCTAAATCTTGCCCAGGTTTTTCAGATCCATTGGATTTCTCACACAGAAAAAATATTAGGAGAAAATGAATAGTGAAGTAAAATAAGTATATTTGGGGAAATAGGAAGATACAGATATATTCTCAAAGAGAACACAAGCTTCTTCAGAATGGCCAGATTAAAAACACATCCAAGAAGAGATTTGTGGAAGATGGACATTAAAGTATGAAAGAACACACTAAAAAGGAGATATGCAGACAACAACCCTGTGCCTCTTTCTTGGTCAAATTAGCTTATATAAACTTTTCCAAACAGCATCTCC
Organism: Suncus etruscus; assembly: GCF_024139225.1. Taxonomy (NCBI): domain Eukaryota; kingdom Metazoa; phylum Chordata; class Mammalia; order Eulipotyphla; family Soricidae; genus Suncus; species Suncus etruscus. Next base: position 29,533,552 of record NC_064863.1, read on the forward strand.
TGCACATGTTGCTAGCGTGATGTCAAAGGAGAGAGTTTGGAGCATTTGATGAGTTTTTTTTATATTCTTTATAAGGCCTTTAGTTCCAGCAGCGGTTCTATCCTTTTTACGAGAACTAACCACCTCTCTAGAAGAATCTCCATTGCAATAATCCCGACCCTACTATACCTGAAGGCTGTTTTAAGTTTAGCACACATATTATCATTCCCTCCACTCCACAAACACACACACACACACACACACACGCACGCACGCACGCACGCATGCATGCACGCACGCACTTTTCTGCCAACAGCATATTTAAAAATGTTAAATTTTATTGGATTACATCAAGCCAATATTACACATTATTACATATTACATATTACAACTTGAAAAATAATGCGACTCCTTGGAGTGAAATAATGTAAACAGTATAAACTGATGGCTTTGCCACATTTTCTTGCATGAGAGAAAGAGGGATTAGAAATATTTAAGATCAAAGGTGGTATTTTGCATAAGGTGTTTGCATGCAGGTCGCCAGGGTTTGAGCCTAAGTATCACCAAGAAATGGGGAATTGTGTGTTCAATGGTTTTTACTTTTGTGAAATCTGGTGCAAAGCTATGCAAATTACCCCATAAAAATCCTTTATAATATCTATGATTTCAGGTTCTGCTTGTGACACTCAGAGGCCAAAAAGAAATACAAAATATCCTCTACAATTGCTATGACTAAAAGAGCACAGTTCAATAGAAGTAAATCTTTGCTTAGCAGTTGCCCCTTAAACCAGCTACTAAAAAAAATATAAAAAGAATCCTACGGTAACAAACCAAGTGTTTTGTGAATCTACAATGCTATGATATACAAACCATAAGATTTTTCATAAGAAAAAAAATTCAGTAGCAGTCTGTGGAGCCATTCTAAAAAAAAACAAAATTGAGTAAAAATAAACCAAGCACGAAATTGTGAGATGGCATGGCTCCAGGTCATAGGCAAAGTCTGAGAGGAACTGAGTTGAAATCCCAGAGCAACAGGCATCTCACAATGAAGTGTAGCTCTGGAGGCTTCAAGAGGAACACCGGGATAATTAGTTCTTTGTGACAGAAACTGAAGAAAGTTCCCTATACACAGGCCATACCAGATTGCTGTGTATCAACATTGGTTTCAATACTTGGAATCTATTCCTCCCTAAAAAATACCTTAAGGGTGCAATAACATCACTTATCTTTAATTTTTAATTTATGCCAGATAAAAAATAGTTGTTCAGATAAATTTGGGGAATATAAATGCCTGAATAGATCAAAGTATAAAATATCTTTATCTTAAAATACCCAAATAATTAAGATTAGAATATGACTGGCTTGTTTTTTTTTTTTTTTTGGTTTTTTGGGCGACACCCGGTGACGCTCAGGGGTTACTCCTGGCTATGCGCTCAGAAGTCACTCCTGGCTTGGGGGACCATATGGGACGCCGTGGGGATCAAACCGCGGTCCGTCCTAGGCTAGCGCAGGCAAGGCAGGCACCTTACCTCTAGCGCCACCGCCCGGCCCCTTGTTATATTTCAATGTGTGCTCCATCATACATTGGATAGGGATAGAAGTGCTTAACAGTTCAATTTTATCATCAATAAATGATAGAAAGACAAAGCACTTAACAGATTATTATCAAGATGATTTAAAATAATATATAGTGGCAAAAGCCGGCTCCCTCTGTGTGACACCAGGCGGGGAAAATCCGCAAAAGTACACCGGCCCAGTGGGGCCCAACTGTGAAAAACTGTGAGTGTGACCTGTCTATGTCTGTCTACTGTCCTCTTTGCGTGAAACTCTTGCGAGTGGGGGCAAAAAGAGGCTCCAGAAACCTCGCTCACCCAGATGCCATTTTCAGGGAGGGACTACAGAGCATGAAAACCGGCTAAGCTTTGCAAAAGCCGGCTCCCTGTGTGTGACACCAGGAGGGGAAAATCCGCGCTACACGGCCGTGCACTCTTTCTAAGGAAAGAACTACCATTGCAACAAGAAGGAAAAATCATACTAAGAACGGCGCTATATCACAGAAGCAAACATTTCTCTCCAGACTGTCTTCTCTGTTGCATGCTCGGGCATAAGATTTGACCCAGTGTGAGGCTTCATCCACGGAGGACTCCCCTCCCTTAGAGGAAAGTCAGCCCATCCAGAAAGGGAGGAGCCAGAGGAGTGTGCTGCCTGCATCATATAGACAATGAATACCACCAAAACACGTAGAAAAACCCACAATACAAGTGTGACAATGGGGAAACAACGCAGGCCAGCATCAGACATAGAGAATGAAGATGACAATTCTGAGGACCAGATAATGACCAACCAACTAATCAACCTCTCAGATAAGGACTTTAGACTAGCAATATGGAAGTTGCTCAACGGACTCCAAGAAACCATGGATCGAGTTGAACAGAACAATAATAAGAACCAAGAAAATATGAAGACAGAAATCACAAAACTCCAAACTGAAATAACATGTCAACTAACAGGACTGAAAAAGTCAGTAAACGAAGTGAATGACAAAATGGATAAGCTCTGGGACAGGGTATCAAAAGCTGAGAATAGACTTGGTGCTGTGGAAGATGAGATACATAACAATTCCATACAGCAGGAGAGATTGGACAAAAAACTTAAAGCAAATGAGCAGACAATGGAAAAATTAGTCAAAGAATGGGAACAGATGAAAATAGAAGTCTATGATAAGATCAACAGAAACAACTTAAGAATCATTGGAGTCCCAGAGACCCAGGAAGAAAATCTCCAAGAAGAATCAACGGTCAAGAACATCATTAAAGAGAAACTTCCAGAGCTAAAGAATATATGTGATCAAATCCTGCATGCCCGAAGAGTACCAACCAAAAGAGACCCCAAAAAAACCACCCCAAGACATATCCTAGTCACAATGACAAATCCCACAGATAGGGACAGAATTCTGAAAACAGCAAGATCAAAAGGGGAAATTACGTTCAAGCAAGCTTCCCTGAGATTTACAGCAGAAACACTCAATGCCAGAAAGCAGTGGTGGGATATTGTGACAAGACTGAATGAAATGAATGCTTCACCCAGAATACTATACCCAGCAAAACTCACTTTCCGGTTTGATGGAAGAATACATGGTTTCACAGACAAAAAACAGCTCAGAAACTTCACAGACACAAAACCAGTCTTAAAAGAAAAACTGAAAGACCTAATCTAAGACAAGACTACCCAAAAAACACACCAAATTTTGAAATAAAGATGGCATTAAATCCCAGGACAATTCTTTCTCTCAACGTCAATGGACTAAATGCACCAGTTAAGAGACACAGAGTGGCTAAATGGATCAAAAAACTCAATCCAACCTTCTGCTGCCTACAAGAAACGCACCTGAATAGTCAGAACAAACATAGACTCAAAATAAAAGGCTGGAGAAAAGTTATCCAAGCAAACAACACCCATAAAAAAGCTGGAGTGGCCATACTAATATCAGATAATGCAAACTTTATACTCAGGAAGGTTGTAAGGGACAAAGATGGACATTTTATATTAATCAAGGGGTACTAGAGCAGGAAGAATTCACTCTCCTAAACATATATGCACCGAATGAGGGGCAAGCAAAATATTTAATACAACTGTTGACAAATCTGAAAAATAATATCAACAACACAATAATTGTGGGGGACCTTAACACGGCTTTATCAACACTGGACAGGTCAACCAGACTGAAACCCAACAAGAATATACTAGACCTGAGGAGAGAAATGGAAGAAAGAGGCCTAGTGGATATATATAGGACACTCCATCCCCAGAAACCTGGATACACATTCTTCTCCAATGTACATATCACATTCTCCAGGATAGACTACATGCTGGCACATAAAACATACCTCCATAAGATCAAGAGGATAGCAATTTTGCAGACTACCTTCGCTGACCACAAGGCTCTGAAATTATTTGTGAACTCCAACGGGACTCAGAAGAAACACTTTAACACCTGGAAGTTAAACAGCCTCATGCTCAATAACCAGTGGGTCCGAGATGAAATCAAGGAGGAAATAAAAAGGTTCCTGGAAACAAATGACAATAAAGACACAAACTATCAGAACTTATGGGACACAGCAAAAGCAGTACTGAGAGGAAAATTTATAGCTTTGCAAGCACACATCAGGAAGGAAGAAGGAGCTTACCTGAGTAGCTTAATGACACAGCTAATAGAACTAGAAAATGCTCAACAAAAGGACCCAAGAATAGGAAGACAGAAGGAAATAACAAAGCTGAGAGCAGAAATCAATGAAGTGGAAACTCAAAAATCAATCTGAAAGATCAACGAAAGCAGAAGTTGGTTCTTTGAAAAAATAAACAAGATTGATAGACCACTGGCAAACCTAACAAAGAAAGAGAGAGAGAGAAACTTGATAACTTGTATCAAGAATGAAAAAGCAGAGATCACTACTGATATGACAGAGATTCAAAGGGTAATCAGAAACTACTTTGAAAAACTCTACGCCACTAAAAATGAGAACCTGGAAGAAATGGATAAATTCTTGGACTCTTATAATCTTCCACGGTTGAAGGAAGAGGATGTAGCATATCTAAACACCCCCATCACCATTGATGAAATTATAACAGTAATCAAATGTCTGCCGAAAAACAAAAGCCCAGGTCCAGATGGATTCACTAATGAATTCTATCAAACTTTCCAAGAAGAACTACTGCCAATCTTGGCAAGACTCTTTCATTAAATTGAACAAACAGAAACACTTCCAAATAACTTTTATGAAGCCAACATCACCTTGATACCTAAACCAGACAGAGACGCTACCAAAAAAGAAAATTACAGACCAACATCACTGATGAATGCAGATGCAAAGATCCTCAACAAATTCCTGGCAAATAGGATTCAATGCCTCGTTAAAAAGATCATCCACTACGATCAAGTAGGTTTCATCCCAGGAATGCAAGGCTGGTTTAACATCCGTAAATCTATCAACATAATACAAAACATCAATAACAAGAAAAATAAAAACCACATGATCATATCAATAGATGCAGAGAAAGCATTTGATAAGTTCCAACACCCATTCTTGATCAAAACTCTCACCAAGATGGGAATGGAGGGAACCTTTCTCAATATAGTGAAGGCCATCTACCACAAGCCAGTGGCAAATATTATCCTCAATGGAGAAAAACTGAAAGCCTTCCCTCTAAATTCTGGCACAAGACAAGGCTGTCCTCTCTCACCACTCCTATTCAACATAGCACTGGAAGTACTTGCTATAGCGATTAGGCAAGAAAAGGATATCAAGGGAATCCAGATAGGAAAGGAAGAAGTCAAGCTCTCACTGTTTGCAGATGACATGATACTCTACTTAGAAAATTCTAAAGACTCTACCAAAAAGCTTCTAGAAACAATAGACTCATATAGCAAGGTGGCAGGCTACAAAATTAACACACAAAAATCAATGGCCTTTCTATACACCAATAGTAATAAGGATGAAATGGACATTAAGAAAACAACCCCATTCACAATAGTGCCACACAAACTCAAATATCTTGGAATCAACTTGACTAAATATGTGAAGGACCTATACAAAGAAAACTATAAAACTCTGCTCCAAGAAATAAGAGAGGACACACGGAAATGGAAACGTATACCCTGCTCATGGATTGGCAGGATTAACATAATCAAAATGGCAATAATCCCCAAGGCATTATACAGATTTAATGCCACCCCTCTAAAGATACCCATGACATTCTTCAAAGAAGTGAATCAGTCATTTTTGAAATTCATTTGGAACAACAAACACCCTCGAATAGCTAAAGCAATCATTGGGAAAAAGAATATGGGAGGAATTACTTTCCCCAACTTTAAACTGTACTACAAAGCAACAGTTATCAAAACAGCATGGTATTGGAATAAGGATAGGTCCTCAGATCAGTCGAATAGGCTTGAATACTCAGAAAATGTTCCCCAGACATACAACCACCTAATTTTTGATAAAGGAGCAAGAAATCCTAAATGGAGCAGGGAAAGCCTCTTCAACAAGTGGTGTTGGCACAATTGGATAGCCACTTGCAAAAAATTGAACTTAGACCCCCAGCTAACATGTATGAAGGTAAAATCCAAATGGATTAAAGACCTCGATATCAGCCCCAAAACCATAAGATATATAGAACAACACATAGGCAAAACACTCCAGGACATTACAGGCATCTTCAAGGAGGAAACTGCACTCTCCAAGCAAGTGAAAGCAGAGATTAACAGATGGGAATATATTAAGCTGAGAAGCTTCTGCACCTCAAAGGAAATAGTGCCCAGGATACAAGAGCCACCCACTGAGTGGGAGAAACTATTCACCCAATACCCATCAGATAAGGGGCTAATCTCCAAAATATACAAGGCACTGACAGAAGTTTACAAGAAAAAAAAACATCTAATCCCATCAAAAAATGGGGAGAAGAAATGAACAGACACTTTGACAAAGAAGAAATACAGATGGCCAAAAGACACATGAAAAAATGTTCCACATCACTAATCATCAGGGAGATGCAAAATAAAACAACGATGAGATACCACCTCACACCCCAGAGATTGGCACACATCACAAAGAATGAGAATAAACAGTGTTGGCGGGGATGTGGAGAGAAAGGAACTCTTATCCACTGCTGGTGGGAATGCCGTCTAGTTCAACCTTTATGGAAAGCGATATGGAGATTCCTCCAAAAACTGGAAATCAAGCTCCCATACGATCCAGCTATACCACTCCTAGGAATATACCCTAGGAACACAAAAATACAATACAAATACCCTTTCCTTACACCTATATTCATTGCAGCACTATTTACCATAGCAAGACTCTGGAAACAACCAAGATGCCCTTCAACAGACGAATGGCTAAAGAAACTGTGGTACATATACACAATGGAATATTATGCAGCTGTCAGGAGAGATGAAGTCATGAAATTTTCCTATACATGGATGTACACGGAATCTATTATGCTGAGTGAAATAAGTCAGAGAGAGATAGAAAAACGCAGAATGGTCTCACTCATCTATGGGTTTTAAGAAAATTGAAAGACACCCTTGTAATAATAATTTTCAGACACAAAAGAGAAAAGAGCTGGAAGTTCCAGCTCACCTCAGGAAGCTCACCACAAAGAGTGATGAGTTTAGTTAGGGAAATAACTACATTTTGAACTGTCCTAATAATGAGAATGTATGAGGAAAATGGAGAGCCTGTCTAGAGAACAGGCGGGGGTCGGGTGGGGCGAAGGGAGACTTGGGACATTGGTGATGGGAATGTTGCACTGGTGATGGGTGGTGTTCTTTACATTACTGAAACCCAAACACAATCATGTATGTAATTAAGGTGTTTAAATAAATTAAAACAAATAATATATAGTATTAAATTTTTGTGTCAAATAAACAAGTTTTATTTTTATTATTAAAAATATGTTCATATTGATAACCTGCATCTATTGAAAAATTATTTATTTAAAGTTTATCCTTCAAGAAATCAGAACATGTTAAAAATACTCCATCAAAAAAATTGGTAACTCTATGATTCCTTTCAGGGATAGCAATATGACCACACTTCAGGTACATTGAAGTTTTTTATAAGTTTAGTAAAACTACTTCCATTTTATAAATTTCTTAATTAGAGATATAATAAATATCACATATATTGTTTTACTGTACTTTTTTACTTTCCTTTTATTTCTTTTCTCTTTCTACCTTTCTTTTTTATCCTTTTTTCTTTTTATTTCTTTCAGTTTTTTTATTTTTTCTATTTCTTTTGATAACTTTGCTTTCACTTATCTGACATATTATGACCAACTAGGTAATGCCTTGTCTTTAAATAAAAATAAAGGGTAAAATATTCTAATGAATTCTTCACCAGAGAGAACTTGAAGCTGTAAAAGCACATTCAAAAGTTAAGAATTCAATTTTATTAGCAAAATACAAAATAAAAAGTATATTGACCCCATGTTGCTTGAGAATAACTTTTATCCAAAAATTAGAAGCAACAACTGCTGATGAGGAGATAAAGAATAAAAGAAATTTGTTACACTGTAGTTAGAATGTAGTTTATTAAAAAGCTATCTAAAATTATATGGAGATTCCTAAAATAAAATTTATAAAAATAATACATGATTCAACATTAGCAATTCTAGGCATATATCTAAGAATATGAAAATACTAAGTCAAAAGTAATAATATCTCACATATTTTTATACAGCTTTTCAAAATAAATAATTAAAACATGAAATTAATTTAAAAGTAAATTAGTGAAAGAATTGTGGCACTGTGTTATATGTACATATATGTATATATACATGTATATATACACTCTATAATACTGAATCATTACAAAATTTGAAATTGCAACTTTTTAAACAAACTGGATGGATATAGGAGCTTATGCTAAGTAAAATAAGTTTGTTGATATGGACTACACAGATATGGAGAAATAAAATTAAACTTCTGATCCATTGTGATTTAAATAAATAATATTAAATTATAATATTAACAAAACTAGAATTTTAAATTTTATTTATGAGTTTTAGACATGTACTAGCATCAATCATATCTCTCTAAGATTTTTATTTCAACTCAATGAATTTTAGCTGATTTAACTACTTTAAATTGCATTATGTTCATCTTTACTAAGTCAAACTATTTTGAAATTTTCTTTCTTTCTTTTTTTCTCTTGGTTTTTAGGCCACACCAGGTGCCACTACTCAGCAGTTACTTCAGGCTATGGGCTCAGAAATCACTCCTGGCAGGCACAAGGAACCATAGGAACTCCAGGAATCGAAATCAGGTTAATCCAGGGTCAGCCACAAGCAAGACAAACATCCTATCTGCTGTGGTATCACTCCAGCTCCTGAAATTAATTTCTGTATATTACTGTTATTTAATCCACTACTATTGTCAATTTCACTATACCAGTTTTCCCAGATCCCTTGCCACTCACCCCTATCTTTGCCTTTTATCTTGACAGTACAAGATCTCACCATTTGTAAATGTGGTTTTTGCAGCTGTATCACATGTTCTCGAATTATTGAGTCTGGTTTGAATATATAGCTATAGAACTCCTCTATCTACCAACAATCCATGGTCCTAGGCCCCATTCCTTCTTTAAGTTAAGAAAGGGTGCCAATGATTGAAACATGGTCAAACTGCTGTACTCTTTCAAGTCCCATGACAGATATTTTTTTTCAGCTAACTTAATTAGTTCAAACACCCAATCTGTTTAACTTCTATTTTAAAAGTCATTCTATTTTAAAGTGGATGTGATAGTAAAAGCAATAATTTAATCATTCTTTCCCTTCTAAATATTCATTTTCACAAAATATATTTGAAAATTTGCTTTGTGTTAAGATTTCACAAGCCAATATAATTGAACATAAAACCCTCAACTTCATGGACTATATAATTCAATATGACTTGGAATATTTGACTTTGATAAAGAGTATATTTTTCCAAGCATGTTATTCATATAATTTAAAATTAATGTGGTAGTTTTAATTATAACATATCATTTGACCATAGATATTACATAGTAGAAATACACATTTCATATCTAAAAATGACAACTGGTATGTTCCTTTTGGTCCTATGATTTTCTTCTTCTAACTTTACAAGTACATACTGTTTAAGTACAAATTTTTACTGTATTTTCACTGAGATTTAGCACTACAAAATATTTTACTTGTAAAAAAATGAATTTTAGCTGTTTTAAACTGCATAATTGTTATATATTATATAAAACAATTTTGGAATTTATTTTTATAACTACTTTTAAATGTTTTATATGTCCAAAGCATTTATTCTCATTAAAATTAAAGTATGTATGTCTCCTTGGGAATGTAATATATGGAACAGTGTTTAACACTTAAGTTTTATTTATGTTTATTTATTTGAGGGCACACCCTACTTTGTTTATAGGTCACTTATAGTGATAATAAGGAAACTATATGATTGAATCATCACTTAAGATAAAATGTTCAGGCCTGAACCAGGGACCCCCAACCCAGCTGCAGGCAGAGTGAGTGCGCCTGCCACTCGGCCACCTCCCCACATGGGCGCCGGAACCCAGGGACCCTGGACCCAGTTGCAGGCAGAGTGAGTGTGCCTGCCACTCGGTCACCTCCCCACGTGGGCACCGGAACCCAGGGACCCTGGACCCAGCTGCAGGCAGAGTGAGTGTGCCTGCCACTCGGCAGCCTCCCCATGTGGACACTGGAACTCAGGGACCCCCGACCTAGCTGCAGGCAGAGTGAGTGCGCCTGCCAGTCGATCACCTCCCCACGTGGGCCCCAGAATCCCAAGCTCCCCCTCAGTCCCGCACCTGGACTGGGGTTCAGACAGGGTGAGTGCACCTGCTACTTGGCCACCTCCCCACGTGGGCGCTGGACCCCCCATGCTCTGCCTGTGCCTGAAACCAGGGACCCCCCAACCGGACTGAAGGTAGGTTGAGTGCACCTGCCACTCGGCCACCTCCTCATGTGGGTGCCGGACCCCCAAGCTCCCCCTCAGCCTCGCGCCTGACCCCAGGGACACTTGACTCAGCTGCAGGCAAGTTGAGTGCAGCTGACACTCGGCCACCTCCACACATGGACGCTGGATCCCCGCACTCCACCTCAGCCTTGTGCCTGACCCTAGGGACCCCCAACTCGACTCCCAACAGGGTGAGTGTGCCACCCAGCCACCCCCCCCCCAAGTGGGCACCCTGAGAACCCTGATCCTGACCCACTCTGTGCCACTGGGAAGGGCTAGAACCTATAGCTTGGGTCTACTCCCTGGACCTTGGGTTATCATAGAGCAGCCTGCCCCCTGAGCTCTGGAGTGGACCTGGGACTCCAAGGGGCAGAGTGAGGCTGCCAGGTGGGTTTGGCTGAAGGAATTTCCTCTGCTGAGGCCCGAGGGGGTGGAGCTCTGCTGACCCCCAGGGAAAGGAGGGAGGACAGGGAGCTAGGTTCAACAGCGCCCTCCACCATAGTGGCCAGGAGCAGAACTGCAGTAGCTGGCAACAAAAGGGAAGAATAGACCAGATCCCACTAAAGAGCACAAGAGGAGCCAAATCTCAGCGAGCTCACCCAACAGACCCCTCTAGAACCATGCTCAGAGAGGGGACCCATCCCCATGCCACAGGGGGTAAAAGCAGGATGAACTCGGAATTCACAGCACTCCAAGTCACACCAATACTGCAAAGAAATATGGGTAAATTAAGGAGAACCCTGACATCTGAGATACATAGAGAAACGCTAGCACATTCCCAAGTCCACCAAAATGCACAGATCCATGGGAAGGAGACCTAAAAGCAGCCATTAGGAAGGAAATGCAAGAATTGATAAAGGAATAAAAGAAACACTAGTCACCAAGTATAAGAAATCTATGGATGAACAAATAAGCCAACTTAACGAAGAAATGTTAAAGAACATGAAAGATTCTGTACAAAAGGAATTGAAGGAATTAAAAGACAATGTAACAAGCCTTACGAGTAGAAACACACAGTTGGAGAGGCACATTGAAAACTCGAAGGAAAACTGCAAAAAAAAAAAAAAAAATGACCAAGAGACCAGCCAGGAAACAAAAGGCAAATCACTGGAGGAAAAGTCCAGTATCTAATGAAAAAGGATAAAAGAAATAACCTAAGAATTGTGGGTATACCAGAATGGGAGAAAATAGGAAAAGGAAAAGAACAAATAGTCAGGGAAATAATAACAGAATACCTCCCCACCCTCTAGAAAGAAGATTCAGTGCAAATCCAGGAAGTGTAGAAAGACCCTAATAAAATAGACCCAAATAAACTAACATCAAGACATATAGTAATCCAAATGGCAAAAAACAAAGAGAAAGATGATCTCCTTAAAGCAATAAGGGAGAAAAAAACTCAAAACAAAAGAAGGGACATAGAATCAAACCAGATCTTGAAATAATTCAAGAAAGAAGACAGTGGAACGACATATTTAAATGCCTGAATGAAAGAAATTTAAAACCTAGGGTCAAATATCCAGCAAAACTCTCACTCATATGGGAGGGCAGATTAAAAACATTCTCAATCAAAAACGAACTTGCACTATATGCACACACACACACACAATAAAAAAAACATAAACGTCCTACTCAGCATCGAATTACACAATCCATACCCCCAATTGTAACAACCATCCTATACAAACAACTGCATAACAATCCTCTCTGTCAATAATCTCCCTAAATGTTAATGTATTAAACTCTCCCATTAAGAGACACATAGTAGAGAACTTAATTAGAAAACATAAACCTGACTTCTGCTGCCAGAAAGAAACACACGTACAACTACAGGACAAGCACAGGCTTAGAATAAAAGGATGGAAATTTATTATTCAGGCTAATGGAAAACAAAAAAGAGCAGGGACAGACATCCTTATATCGAACCAAACCTCAAGAAAGTATTCAGAGACAAAAGGGGTCACTACTTAATGATCAGGGGAACACTAGATCAAGAGGTACTAATCCTGGTCAATATTTATGCACCTAATGTAGAGCCAGCAAAATATGTGAGGCAACTGCTCGCAAATCTGGAGAAACACATGAGGGGAAATGTGATAATAATAGGATCTCAATACTCCACTATCACACTGGACAGATCCACCAAACAGAAAAATAACAAATAAATAAGAGCCCTACATGAAAAATTAGAAGATCTAGGGCTAATAAACTTATATAGGACCTTCCATTCCCAGAAAGCAGAATACACATTCTTATCAAGCCCACATGGAACGTTCACTAGAATAGATCATGTCCTAGGATACAAATCAAACCTTTATAAGACTACAAATGTAAGAATCATTAGAAGCACCCTATCAGATCACTGTGCAACAGAGGTCAAAATTGACTGCAAGAAGAAGCAATGGAGAAAAACTAATACCTGGAGACTAAACAACATGCTGCTCAACAACAGCTGGATCAAAGAGCAAATCAAGGAAGAAATAAAAAGATTCCTTGAGACAAACAATAATGAAGAGACAACTTGTCAAAATTTGAGGGACACAGCAAAAGCAGTAACTAGGGGGAAACTCATACAATACAGGCCTAGGAAAATGACAAAATCAACAGTTTAAAGTATCACCTCAAAGAATTGGGACAACAGCAGCAAAGAAATCCAACCACAACCAGAAGGTAAGAAATAATTAAAACCAGAGCAGAAATAAACAACATAGAAACTAAGAAAACAATACAAAAAATCAATGAGACCAGGAGTTGGTTTTTTGAAAAAAATAAACAAAATAGACAAACCACTGGCAAAACTCACAAAAAAGAGGGAAACACCCAAATCAGTAGGATCACAAATGAAAGGGGAGAGTTTACAACAGAACCCCAAGAAATACAACATATCATGGGATTATATTATGAACAACTATACTCAGTTAGGTTAGGAACCCAGTAGAAATCAACAAAATCCTGGAAAAATACCATCTTCTGAGAGTGGATAAGATAGACCTAGAAAGCCTAAACAGACCAATCACCTCAGAGGAAATTGAAGATGTAATGAAGAAACTCCCTAAGACAAAAATCCAAGTCCAGATGGATTTACAGGTGAATTCTATCAAACATTCCGAGAAGACCTACTACCGCTTTTCCATAGGCTCTTCCAAACCATAAAAAAAACAGGAATCCTTCCCAACTCCTTTCATGAGACTAATATCACACTCATTCCCAAAGATGGCAAAGACACCACCAAGAAAGAAAACTACAGACCAATTTCACTAATGAACATAGATGCAAAGATTCTCAACAAAATTTTAGCAAACCGAATCCAGCATTTTATCAAAAAGATTATACATCATGACCAAGTGGGCTTCATCCCAGGAATGCAAGGTTGGTTCAACATATGCAAATCAATCAACATCATACATCACATCAACAACAAGAAAGACAAAAACCACATGATCATATCAGTCAATGCAGAGAAGGCATATGACAATATCCAACACCATTTCATGTTGAATACACTCAGCAAAATAGGGTTAGAAGGAACCTTTCTCAAGATAGTTACAGCTATCTAGGAAAAGCTCACAGCCAACATTATCCTTAATGGTGAAAAGTTAGAAGCATTTCCACTAAAGTCAGGAACTAGGCAAGGCTGTCCACTCTCTCTACTCTTATTCAATATAATCTTAGAAGTCCTAGCAATAGCAATATGACAAGAGATGGAAATCAAAAGAATCCAAATTGGGAAAGAGGAACTCAAACTATCTTTTTTGCAGATGATATGATGATAAACATCAAAAACCCTAAAGAGTCCACAGTAAAACTCCTAGAAAAAATTAACCAATACAGCAAAGTGGCTGGCTACAAAGTCAATACACAAAAGACAGTAGCGTTTCTATATACAAATAACAAAGTTGATTAGAGAGAGATTAAATACACAACTCCATTTAAAATAGTATCAAAAAATATAAGGTGCCTAGGAATCAACCTTACAAGGGAAGTGAAGGACCTATACCAGGGAAACTTCAAAACACCCCAAAAAGAAACTGAAGAGGATCTAAGGAAATGGAATAACATCCCATGCTCATGGGTAGGTAGAATCAACATAGTCAAAATGACTATCCTACCCAAACTACTATATAGATTTAATGCAATCCCGATTCAAATTCAGAGATCATTCTTTAACAAATTAGAACAATCAATCATAAAATTTATCTGGAACCATAAAAGACCCAGGATAGTCAAACACATACTGAAAAACAAGAAGCTGGGTTGCATTTCTTTACCTAACTTGAAACTATACTATAAAGCCATAGTGATCAAAACAGCATGATACTGGAACAAAGACAGGACCTCAGACAAGTGGGTTAGAACAGAATTTCTAGACATAAACCCCCAGATATATAGTCAACTTATATTTGACTTAAGAGCCAAGAACTTGAAATGGAAAAAAGAAAGTCTCTTCAACATATGGTGTTGGTATAACTGGAAAACCACATGTAAGAAATTGAAAATTGAATCATACCTCACTCCTTATAGAAAAGTCAACTCAAAATGGATCAAAGACCTTGAAATCAGACCCGAATCTATAAACTTTATGGAGAATAAAATAGGCAGAAAACTCGAAGAACTATATATCAAAAAGGTCTTTGAGATTGGAGCACCAATAGCATGAATTTTAGCATCAAACATAAACAAATGGGACTACATCAAACTAAAAAATTTCTGCATGGAAAAGAAACGCTTCTTAACACAAGAAGACAGTTATCTGAATGGGAAAAATCTTTCCACTCAACATATCAGATAATGGGCTAATATCTAGAATATACAATGCACTCAGAAAGCTATGCCCCCCAAAACCAAATAAAGTCATAAAAAATGGGGAGACGAAATGCTAGACCTTCTCTGATGAAGATCAAAAGATGGCCAACAAACACATGAAAACATGCTCACCTTCACTCATCATCAGAGAAATCCAAATCAAAACAACAGTGAGGTACCACCTTACACCAGTGAGAATGGCTCACATCAAAAATAATGGAAACAGTCTTTGTTGGTGGGATGCATTATGAAAGGCATTCTCATCCACTGCTGGTGGGAATGCCCCCTAGTCCAACACCTATGGAGAACAGTTTGAAGAGTGCACAAAGAACTCAGAATTGAACTGCCATTTGACCAAGCAATTGCTCTCCTAGGTATCTACCTCCAAGTCGGAAGGACTTTCATTCCAAAGTATGTGTGTACCCCACTATTTATCGCAGCACTCAATATAATAGCCAAGTCCTGGAACCAACCTCAATGTCCAACAACATGAGTGGATAATTAAGATGTGGTATCTATACACAATGGAATACTACATGGCTGTCAGAAATCATACAATCTTAGATTTTGCAGCAACATAGATGGACCTAGAACATATTATGTTAAACAAAGTAAGCCAGAAGATGAAAGATAAACACAGAATAATAGCACTATTCTGAAGCACTTAGAAAATACACCATATATACAACTAATACTCAATGATCAAATAACAGGGTTCAACTGGGTAGAAACTCCAAACACTGTAACAGTCAACATATACTGGGGAGTAGTGCCCAAATCACATGAAAAAGGAACAACACAAACACTTGACTACACATTATACCATAAAGAAACTAGCAACAGCAAAAACAGCTACATAGAGAAAACAGGTATGTACTCAGCCCTTTACTACAAAGGCCCACAATAATTTCTTAGGGATCCTATAAAGGATTACAGGTAAAGATTACCACGGGATATTATTGACTCCAATAGAAGCATTTCAAAAATAATATGATTTAATGCCTTAATATTACTATGTTCAAAATAACCTCTCAGCTTTTCTGTCCACAGGCGGTCTTGGATACAAAGGGTGGACAACATAAGATGACAGTTCGGGACTCAGTCACATGAGATACCATACCCAGCTTGCTATATGAAGATGTCTCATTAAAATTCTTTAACATACCTTTTATTTCTAGGTTTACCTTCTTTTAGGACCTGAAGTATGTGACCAGCCCAATCACCGAAGCAGCAACTGTGACCTATAGCTATACTAAA
This sequence comes from Suncus etruscus, assembly GCF_024139225.1. Taxonomy (NCBI): domain Eukaryota; kingdom Metazoa; phylum Chordata; class Mammalia; order Eulipotyphla; family Soricidae; genus Suncus; species Suncus etruscus. The sequence continues at coordinate 29,550,092 of NC_064863.1, forward strand.
GAGCCTACTCATCAAACACATTCAAGCAAACTAACATTCCCTTGATCTTTCCTTGTTACTTCTCACTACTTTTTTCTCTTCTTTTTCTTTTCAATCTTATCTGCTCTCTTCTCCTTTTCTGCCCCTTCCATATACTTCCCCCTTTTCCCCCAGTTAGAAATCTGTCTATCCCTTCACCCCTCAATCCCATCCAGATTTCCCACCTTATTAAAACTCTTCACCCTCAGTTCTTAATCTATTAGTCATCAAGACTGACCCCCTACCCCAACGAACCAGTATCCAGCACCGAAGTGAAGGGACACCCACCCAAACCCACACCTCATCCCTAGCAAGAAAGACAAACAACACCCTTGCTGACTCACATGGTGTGGCCCTTCTTACCAACTCTTCCCAACACAGACTGTTGCTTGATACCGGACTTAGCTCTAAAAGGACCCCCAATGCAATAACTCTATCCAAGACCTCCCTGTCACAAATCTTTGGCCAATCAAGAAGGTCTGGGTATGTGATGAAAAGGCACCTGGGAACCCATGCCCCACAAGAAAATCTCAAAAGACAATGAGGAAACCTATAGTTCCATAATAAGTATAAGCCTGTATAACACTACCTCTTTACCTGCTTTTCCCCTAATATAAGGTAGTCTCCTGTATCACTTTGATCCTTTAATTACTTTTTTATTTCATTTTTTTTAAATTTTTATTTAAAAACACGTTTTTTTCTGTATATATGGGAGCACATATATTTTTACTCCTATTTTTTATCTTTTTTGGGTGTGACTTGCTTCTGTTTTTTTCTCTTTTCACCCCAAATGCAACCGCAATATAATGTAGCACCATCTCTTCCTGCAAAGGCACACGAAAAAAGGGGGTAAGGTTATGTTTAAAAATGGGCTCTTATCTACTAGGGATAAGAACTCATACTTTTTTACAACACAGGGGCATCTCTCACTTTGAATATATGTCATGTAGACCCAACTTAGACCCCAGGTGATTAGATGCCGACCGTCCAGCCTGGAACCCTGGATCCCAAGCATAGAAATGACATAGTTCTTCACAACAGCTACAGGAACCAAATCCCACCTGGGACATCCTTAATACTGCTCAAACTTCAACATGGCCCAGCACTAATAAGATATCCTGACAACGGGGAAATTGGGAACAACTGACCTAAGAGCAGGCTATCCTACCTCAACAGCTAACAATGAGACAAATCAGAAGACTTGTCACCCGTTGGTCTGTGCAAAAGCCAAGATTGCGATTTACAGATGACTGGCTGATAGAACCATGACCGGGCAGCATGTATCCTGGGACCAAGAAAAAAAACCCCTAGTCTAGGGTTTGACCTATAACCTGCACAACAACCATGATCTCTAATTCCAGAGGTATGACTGAGACAGTAGCAACTGAATGGTTCTTCTGGTAACATAACGAAAGATGCTATCCCAGGCTCCAACCTAGGATCAGCGCAAGGAACAAGACCGTCAACCACAGAAGACGGACTATAATGACACTAAGGGAACAGAACTTCTAGAACCACAAATAAAGACTTCACCATAAGTTCCATCTTTGACATGTGCAGAAAAGGAGATCTCTAGATACAGAGACCTGATTTTACCACCCAGGATGGAGCAGATATCTCCCATACACCACAAAAGCACCAATGGGAGAATAAATGAACTAGAAAGAAGTCTATAGTTAACACCATGCCAATATAGTTGAAGGGTGAAGAAACTCTGTATCTCTTAGTGCGGGGTCCTGCAAGCCCCCCGGAGGGGCCCGGCCAGCGGGAAGCGGCTGGGAGGCTCTCGGAGGCTCTCGGACGTCCGCACCTTTATTTGGCTGGGTCAGAAGAATAACCGCACCTGTAACAAATCTGAGAGAGGTTAGTAATAATGACCTCAGGCGATATAACCTGTCTAAGGTAATCTTTATTGGGGTCCAGCATCTCTTATATAGAGGAGGAGAAATGGGCGGTAAAAAGACGGTGTCAATCATACATTTTGGCGCGAAAGCCATGAGACAAAGGCAGAAAATCATCTTCCAGAGGGGAGGGAGAAGGAGTGACAATTTTACAATCATTCCCAAGTCAGCAGCTTTCAAAGGATTGCCCTATGACCCTAAAGTGGGGTCTGCAGCTCACTTATCCGGAACTATCAGCAGTTTGTAGCCATTAACTCCTGAAAGAAGCTAAAGGGAGTAGCCTAAATCTGGGAATGGTATCGGGGTGTTTACTTTCTCTCTGGCTTCAAAGAGAATATCCTTCAGCTGCAAAACACCTTTCCTGTTAGCTCAAGGACGCACAGCAGAAACTGCACGTAGGCAGCTTTTAGATGAAAAAAGCTGCATAAAGACAGAAGACAGAAAAATTGATCTCTGACAGGACACTGTCTCCAACATCTCCCCCTTTCTCTTCTAATAAAAGAAGGAAAGTCGTGAGCGGGTGGAAGACCCTGTCTTAGGCTATAGGGTTTGACCAGGTCGGACATGGCCATCAGCCGCATTTAAAATGATGACTACGGACGCGGTGGGTGTGCACGGAGGTCCGAATTATACGCCGTAGCCTTTTGGGGCCATGCCCTAACTGGGACCCTACTAATCCCGTCGTAGGCATCTCCACAGCCGAGAGCACAAAGACCGGAGCGAGCTCCGTTTGTTAGCGATGCACTCAATCTCCTGGAAACTTAGTGGCTGGAAGGGCGGCTTGGTGACTATAGCCAAGTTTTCACAGGAATCACGTGGGGCTAGTTGGCAGTGAACCTGAACAGAGGTTTTTTCCTTATCATCTGCCAGATTTTTAACAAGGTCCGTGAGTTTGCGGAGAGCCCATGGGCCAAGGGAAAGGAGCAGCATGAGGCTAACGAGGGGTCCCAAAACAGTGGACAGTATTGTGTGGAGCCAAGGAGAAGAGAGAAACCAGCCCTGGTACCAACTTTGTTCTTGATTAAAACGGTTCAGAAATTCTTTCATACCATCACCAATGTGTTGGACACTGTTCCTAACTAGTCCAGTCTTGTCTTTGAAAATACAACATTGTTCCTTAAGGGCTACACAGACTCCCCCTTCTTTCATAAGGGCAAAATCTAAAGCACGGCAATTTTGAAGGACAACATCAGCAAGGGAACTAACGGTATCAGTGAGAAATTGTAAACTGGTTTTGATTTCATTAACATCTTGTTCTACTGTCTGAGTAAGGAGACGGAAGTTGGATTGAGAGGAGACAAGAGAGTAGATTCCTGTGCCAGCGCCGGTAGCGCCAACAGCAAGGAGAACTGCAAGTGTAACAGTGGTAAAGGGCTCACGGGGAGAGGGATGGAAAAGAGAAGGGATTGAGAGATGTACCAGAAGAGGGAAAGATATGTTCAGAGTGAATGGTAATTTTTGGAATGAGAATAACAAGAATGCAATAGTCATGAGAGAGGAGAAAAGAAGAGCGAATGACAAAGGGAGTAAGGACAGAGGCACAGGCAAAGTAAGTGTCATTGGGTGCTAGCAGATAAGTGTCAGAAGAGGAAGAATTGGAGATATCCACAGTGTCGTTGCACACATCAAGCAGCTGGCTAGGGAGTAAGGAGTCAGCAGGTTTAAGGCAAAGTCCAGAGCCTACGACTTGACCGACTGTTATGCCATGTTGGGGATGTGTGTTCCAGCGTAGACGGGAGGGGTCTGAGGTAGATGAGAGGTTTCCAAAATCAGCAACACCTTCATAGAAAGGAGGTTGAGGAGAGAAACAAAGCCAACAGCGTTCATAGGCAGGATCCGTAAGAGCAAGAGCAGAAGCATTCATAAGGTTGAGAATAACTTGAGAGGATGGAGCGGGACCGGAGGGCAAAGTGAGTTGACGAAGAGAAGTAGAGGTAGAGGGGGGAGGGGGAGGAGGGGAAGGAATTCGAAAAGGGGTACCTAAATTGGGGTGAAGAAAGGCATTGGGGCCTACGACAAGGGGGCGGGAGGCTGGTAACTGTTTTAGCAGGCGGAGGGAAAAAAGAAAACCATAATTGGTACCCTTAATGTACAGTCTGAGTCCCCATTGGACAGCCTGAGTCCAATGATGTTTGCGCCAGCAGCGGTGAAGTTGATGAGAACGGGATTGCACCAGCCACAGGTGGTAGAGGAAGCAGCGCAGTTCAGAAGGGGCAGAGAAGGAGGAGGTCGTTTAACAGTGATGAAGTCCCAAGAGGAGGACGGGCGCCAGTAGGTAGTGCCTGTGGTCTCACAGCCCCAGGCGGCGCAGAAATATTGTTCATGAGATCCGCATTTGACGTCGTCGTAGCGGGGACGATGATGGCCGGGGCAGACGTAAAAGGTGGTGGTAGGGTGGCTCAAAACGTCTCTGCGGATGACTGAGTTACAGCCACCAGCGGCAGGGGCGTAGTAATCGTAGTGGTCGACAGCACGGGGTTGAGGTAGGCGAAAAGCGGAGGTGCCCCAGAACGAGCTCGCGCCCATGGCGAGGGCACAAAGGTCGACTTGCAGGACAGGCCAAGGAATGGAGGTGGAGAGGATGGAGGTTTGATTGGCGACGTCGCCAGCCTCATTGATGATCTGCCAGGTATAATTGAAGACTCAATAGCGGTCATTGGTCTGGGCTGGGCAGGCGGAGGGGAGCAGGAGCAACAACAGCAACAAGAGGGCGGGTATGTTCAGCATTGATTTCAGGGACGGCAGCATCAACGGGGTTGGGTTCTGGAAGAGAAGGGGGAATGGGGTTCTCAGGGCTAGGGGCCCTGGGCGGGTTATAATGCTTGACCAGCAGGTCTGGAAGCCAGCGGGTATCACCAGTGTCGGTGTCATGGACACAAGCATGGCCTTTGCCCCAGATGAGAACTGAGTGAGGCCCTTTCCAGAGTCCTGATCGAACATCTTTCCAGAGGACAGACTGGAAACCATTGGCAGTGTGTGGGTGCCAATATCGATCAGTCGCCGAGCGGCTTTGAGGATCTAGAGACAAGAAATTGAGCACAAAAAGTGCATGGGCAAGCAGAAGGCGGTGCTTGCCTCGGCGGGCGTACAAGGTTTCACTTTCGCCTGCGAGCTTAAAGAGCATGTTTTTTAAGGTTTGATTAGCTCGTTCAACAATGCCTTGACCCTGGGGGTTAAAGGCTATTCCCGTTTTGTGCTTAATGCCAAATTTAGCACAAAAGTCTTGAAATTTTTTGCCAACATACCCGGGGCCATTGTCTGTTTTAAGAATTTTGGGCACTGCTAGAGTGGTGAAGCAGTGAAGCATGTGGGCGATGACATCAGCAGAAGATTCTCCGGTATGTAAGGAGGCACAAATAAAACCACTAAAGGTATCAACAGTGACATGAACATATTTGAGCTTGCCAAAGGCTAAGAAATGCGTGACATCCATTTGCCAAAGTTCACCGGGCACAATGCCACGGGGGTTAACTCCAACGTGAGGTTCAGGGAGAAGAGAAAGACAGGATTTACAGGAGCGAACAATTTCGCGGGCTTGTTCGCGAGTAATAGCATATTTAAGACGTAGAGTTTGAGCATTGAGGTGGTGGAGGCGATGAGCGAGAGAAGCTTGCTGCAAAGGGGATTGTGAGGAGGGCGGAGTGGGGTTGGAAAGGAGGATGAAGATGGAGGAGGGGGTACGGGAGGCAGCATCAACAAGGGCGTTGCCAAGAGTCAGAGGACCGGGCAGACCTGAATGTGCTCGAATGTGGGACACATAAAATGGATTGGAGCGTTGTAAAATAAGCTGTTGTATATTAGAAAAAAGGGTGAAGGCGGAAGTGGAGGGTTTAATGAAAGGCACTGTTTCTAAAAGGGGGAGAGAGGATGCAATGTAATGGCTATCTGTATATAGGTTAAAGGCCTGAGGGACAGAGAGAAAGACTTGATGCATGGCCTCTAGTTCAACAAGTTGGGCAGAGTTGTAGGTGGTTGGTATAGTTTTTTGGTTGCCATCAACTGAAAAGGAAGCCGTCCCGGTAGAGCTCCCATCTGTAAAGACAAGGGAGGCAGTGGAGATGGGTTGATGTTTAGTAATTTTTGGGAAAACAACAGGATGCTTGTTAAGAAAGTGTAAAAGTTTGTCAGCTGGCATGTGTGTGGAAAGGTCGCCTTGAAAGTAAGTGAGGAAAAGGAGCCAGGCTTGGTCCCGGTCTGCAAGCCAGGCTAACTGTTGTGTAGAGTATGGGAGAATGAGGAGATCAGGATGTTTAGCAAAAAGTTTGAGAGAGATATCGCATCCTTGGTGCAAAAGTTGAAGAATAGAGGAAGGGTACGTAGAAAGAACTTTAGAAGGAGAGGAAGGAAGATGAACCCAATAAAGGGGGGCAGTTTGCCAGAGAACTGCAGTGGGTGTAAAGGCGGTGGAACAGACAATGAGTTGTGGGGGGATAGAGGGGTCATTGTAGGTAATGAATTGGTTTTGAATGGCATGATTAACAAGAGTGAGTGCATCACGAGCCTCCTCAGTAAGCGAGCGGGGGCTAGAGGGGTTGGAGTCTCCTTGGAGGATGTCAAAAAGGGGTTTAAGATTTCCTGTGGTGAGCTTAAGATAGGGGCGAAGCCAGTTAATGTCACCAAGGAGCCGTTGGAAATCATTAAGTGTCTTGAGGTGCTGGGTACGAATTTGCACCTTCTGTGTTTTCACTTGGGAGGGCAGAAGTTCGAAGCCTAAAAACAGCTGGGGTGGAGACACCTGGACTTTATCTTCTGAAATATTAAAGCCTTTGGAGGATAAAAGAGAAATGAGATCAGAAGAGGCAGAGTGTAGGAGAGATTCATCGGCACAAGCGAGAAGGATGTCGTCCATATAGTGCAAGATATAAAGGGAAGGGTGCAAGGTGCGAAAGGGATCAATGAAGGAAGCAACATATTTTTGACAGAGGGTTGGACTGTTGGCCATGCCTTGAGGCAGGACCTTCCACTGGAAACGAGGACAAGGACCTGCGCAGTTAGAGACTGGGAGGGAGAAGGCAAAGCGTTTGCAATCATCAGGATGAAGAGGAATGGAAAAGAAACAATCTTTGAGATCAATAACCATTTTAAAAGTGTTAGAGAAAATGGCGGACGGTACTGGAAGGCCTGCCTGAGCGGCTCCCATGGGGACCATAGTCTTATTAATAGCTCTTAGGTCATGGAGAAGGCGCCACTTGCCGGACTTTTTGCGAATTACAAAAATGGGTGTGTTCCAAGGGGAGGTGGAAGGTTCTATATGACCAGCTTCAAGCTATTCCTTTACAAGCGCTGAAGCAGCCTGTAGCTTTTCAGCGGAGAGCAGCCATTGCACTATCCACACAGGTGTGTCGGCGTGCCATGTGATTTTTTCCGCCGGGGGTGCTGGTGTGGAGCTAACTGACATGAAGTACACAGAGTGGTAGCCAAGCCCTTGGCGGCTGGGATTGGGTGTTGGCTGAATAGGCTTAGGAATGCCTTGTAAATTTTTTCCCAGGCCTTTGGAAGGCGTATAGCCTTGATGCATCGTTTGGGACAGAGCGGCAGGGTTTCTGCATTTGACAATATAAACACCCATTTGCTCCATGATGTCTCGACCCCACAAATTAATGGGCAGGTCTGGGATAATGTACGGGCGGACAAGGCCAGTGTCCCCATCCTCGTCCTGCCAGACCAATTTATTGGCACTGATGAGGACTTGCTTTACTGTACCTGCGACTCCAGAGACGGCGTCAAAGGAGGCTGTCGTAGGCCAGTCGGGAGGCCAGTTAGCGGGAGAGAAGCAGGTAGTATCCGCACCAGAGTCAAGAAGGCCCGTAAAGGGCGTGCCTTCAATTGTGATTACAAGCGGGGGTCTAATTTTACACATGGCACGAACCCAAAATATGTCAGAGGAGCCAGGATCTGAGTTGCCGCGGATTTCTGGGAGAGAGGGCAAGGTGGCGTTGAGGGGGAGCGGAAGGGCTTGCGTGATACGCTGCCCAGGCAGTACTTGGACGGGGTAGTAGGGGGCGACTGCGAGAAGTATAATTTCTCCAGTATAATCATTGTCTACTATGGAAGGTTGTATGATTAGACCTCTGATAGTCATGGATGCACGCCCAATAATCATAAAGAAATGTCCGGGCGGTGGCGGACCAAAAACACCTGTGGGAATCTGACAAACACCATGCTCAGGGGTTAATACGTGTGGGGAGGCGGGGTACAGGTCCAGTCCTCCGCTCCCTGGGGTTGCCCTGATAAGGGAGGCTGCTGAGGTGGGAGCATTGAGGGGGGGACTAGAGGCTGATGCTGGCAAGGCTGCTGTTGCTGCTGGTAATATGCCTGGGGAGCTGGGTTGGGTTGGGCCGGCTGGCTGGGCTCCGAAGCCGAACAAAGCGTTGAAATTGACGGCGCGGGGCCCGGAGCCGGCCCCTGGCAGAGTTTCCCTGAGCCAAAAGGCGGTGGTTAGGCTGCAGGGGATTGCCATCTATGTCTTTAGCGGCATGGCACTCCGCCACCCAATGGTGGCCACGGCGGCAGCGTGGACAAAATGGAGGACGGGGGTTAGCTGTACCTGTCTGCATGACAGGGGCTAAGCACTGAGGGCATTGAGAGACAAAATGTCCAGCCTGTCCACACGAATAACAGACTTTGCCTGAGGATTGGTTTTGAATGACGGCCATAGCATGGGAAACTCGGTGGGCAAGGGGATCAACATCACGGCAAAGATCAATCATATCATGAATGGTTTTGTTAGCCATGCGCCCCTTTAAGAGGGCTTTGCAAGATGCATTGGCATTCTCATAGGCAAGGTGTCTAACCAAGGTATTTGTCATTTCAGAGGGAGAGGAGCCTGCAATTCTCTCTACGGCCTCTAGGAGGTGACTGATGAACGCATTATAGGGTTCATCTGGTCTCTGTGTAATTTGGCCAAGCGGTGCGTTCGCATGGCCTTCCTTAGGTAAAGCTCGCCAGGCTTTCATAGCGGCAAAACCTGTGTTTGTTAGATAATAAAGGGGCAATGAGCGTTGCTGCTGTGCAGAATCATATGGGGGAGAGCCGGAAAGCATAAGCCGGCATGTTTTATCTCCCCGAGCTAGGTCTCGACAGGTCTTATAAAAGTCAGTCTCCCAGAGCAAGTAAAGCTTATGTGGGAGCGCGTTGGAGACAACACGCTTCCATTCATAAGGTAAGAGGGCACCGCCATTTCCCAGTGATTCAAGGCAAGAGATAGTATAGGAGGCTTGGGCGCCGTAATTCTTAACTGCCTGGAGCAGCTCATTGAGGTCCCTTTTATTAATTGCCTCGTAACGGAAATTTATCTCACCCTCTGGAGGTCTGTTGTTGCTGGGTTGGGCTTCCTCTCCTTCCGATTCTGAGTGCTGAGAGCCCGAATCAGCCGCGGCTTCAGCTGCAGCCTGAGCCGCTGCTTCGGCGGCCGCCTGAGCCTCGCGTTCATGCCGCACCCGAGCACGGGTGCGTGGACCAGCTGGAGGCGGGGGAGGGCGGGAAGTGTTGAGCGGTGGGGGTTGTTAAGAGGGAGGCGGAGGAAGGCTTTCTCCATTAGGAAGGAGAACAGGGAAAAAGGATTGTGAAGTTGGATTTATTTTATGGACTTCATGAGCAAGTTGGGAGAGCATGGAGTTAATTGTGGTGAGATGAGAGTCTAGGGCGGTAGGAGGAGGAGGTAAAGATGAAAGACATGTTGGGGGGGCAGGAACAGCGTAAGGCGGAGGTTTTGCAGCAGAAGTATCCTGGCAGAGAGTTGCTTTTTCCCCTGGGGCTAGAGCATCTGGCGGATCGGGTTGCTCGGGTGGAGCTGAGGCTAGGGAGGGATAAAGACGCGAGACGCCGGAAAGGTCCTTGAGAGCAGTTTGTAGCATAGAGGCGAGGGAAGGGTTAATAGTCTCAGGCACCGCCGCGGTGGCAGTGGGAGCTGAAGAGGAGGGAGATGGGAGATGGGATAGAGAATTCGAACGGGTAGCAGGCCTGGAGCACTCACGAGAAACTTGCTCGAGATGAGATCTGGCAGCACAGACAATTTCTTTGGCAATTTCCTCAGTATTTGTAGCTACAATGATGTCACACAGCAGGCTCCAATATTGTAATATTATTTTCTCTGTTTCGGGTTCCTTGTTAACCGTAAAATGAACACTCAGTTCGTTTCCTATTTTATCCCAAGTGGACGCAACAATTTCTGGACAGGTAATCACAAACCACGGACATACATTATGGATAAACATTAAGAAATTGCAAATATCTTTTTTGGTAACCTCTACGCGTCTGCTTTTCAATTCAGACTGTATATCTTTAATGAATTTAAGTTCAGTACTCAGCGTGACACCCATGGTAGCGAATCCACTGGGTGAAGCCCCCAAAAGCCAATTAGGGGGTGGTGGGGGGGACGACTTGGAAAACTGCAGTTTATTTTTTAAGGCTGACCGTTTCTACACTTACCTGGATGGGGTATTTTTCTGCGTTTTATGAAACGGCTCCGGACACGCCGCCCTCTGGTCGTCCGAGTGTGGCCATGGTCTTTGGGCCCAGCGTTGGGCGCCAAAATGCGGGGTCCTGCAAGCCCCCCGGATGGGCCCGGCCAGCGGGAAGCGGCTGGGAGACTCTCGGACGTCCGCACCTTTATTTGGCTGGGTCAGAAGAATAACCACACCTGTAACAAATCTGAGAGAGGTTAGTAATAATGACCTCAGGCGATATAACCTGTCTAAGGTAATCTTTATTGGGGTCCAGCATCTCTTATATAGAGGAGGAGAAATGGGCGGTAAAAAGACGGTGTCAATCATACATTTTGGCGCGAAAGCCATGAGACAAAGGCAGTAAATCATCTTCCAGAGGGGAGGGAGAAGGAGTGACAATTTTACAATCATTCCCAAGTCAGCAGCTTTCAAAGGATTGCCCTATGACCCTAAAGTGGGGTCTGCAGCTCACTTATCCGGAACTATCAGCAGTTTGTAGCCATTAACTCCGGAAAGAAGCTAAAGGGAGTAGCCTAAATCTGGGAATGGTATAGGGGTGTTTACTTTCTCTCTGGCTTCAAAGAGAATATCCTTCAGCTGCAAAATACCTTTCCTGTTAGCTCAAGGACGCACAGCAGAAACTGCACGTAGGCAGCTTTTAGATGAAAAAAAGCTGCATAAAGACAGAAGACAGAAAAATTGATCTCTGACAGGACACTGTCTCCAACATCTTAGACCAAGGGAATTCTTTTTTGAATGACTCCAAATGTTTACTGTGCCTATGCATGAGGGGGGAGAGAGAGAGAGAGAAAGAGAGAGCACAAAATAACCTTTTATATCTATGTAGCTTTTGTTAATTTATTTGATTTGGTGTAGATTTTGAACTGGTTGTCTCCATATATTTTCTTCTTATTTGAATATCTTGATTACATAAATGATTGTGGTTAGGTTTCAGTCATGTAAAGAATACCCCCTTCACCATTGCAACATTCCCGCCACCAATGTTTCAAATCTCCCTCCATCCCACCCCACCCCCAACTGTACTCCAGACAGGCTTTCCAGTTCCCTCATTCATTCACTTGATTATGGTAGTTCTCTGTGTAGTTATTTCTATAGCTGTACTCACCACTCTTTGTGGTGAGCTTCATGGAGTTAGCTGGTGTTCCAGCCCTCCTCTCATTGTCTCTGAGGATTGTTACAAAAATGACTTATTTTTCTTAAAACCCATAGATGAGTGAGACTATTCTGCGTCTCTCTCTCTCTCCTTCTGACTTATTTCATTCACCATGATAGATTCCATGTACATCCATGTATAGGAAAATTTCATGACTTCATCTCTCCTGATGGTTGCACAATATTCCATTGTGTATATGTACCACAGTTTCTTTAGCCATTTGTCTGTTGAAGGGCATCTTGGTTGTTTCCAGAGCCTAGCTATTGTGAATAGTGCTGCAATAAATATAGGTGTGAGGAAGGGTTTTTTTTTTAATTTATTTTTCTTTTTTTCTTTTCTCTTCTTCTGTTTTGTGCTCTGTCATGTTTTTTATCTCAAGCCCACGGCAAGTATGTGGTGCCTATCTTTATTGCTGTAGCACTCATTGGATATTTTATTTAGTACTTCTTTTTATACTGATGTTGTGTTCCACCTTCTTTTTCCCCTTCTCTCTCAAACCAAGGATGAGAGCCTCTACAAGGACTCCTGCCATGTTTGGCATATTTTATTTTTACCCCATTTTATTACTTTTCTCTTCTTCAAACAAAACCACATAACCTTAACTATCTAGTCTCACCTCCCAATTAGAGGGGAATATTATGGAGGCACCATGACCAAACAGTTGAAAGATCACTAATTAGTAAGCTAGTCATGGAGGGAACCACTCATTCTAGCAACCCTAGGGGTAAGAGTGGAGGCTATGGGAGGCAGGAAGGAGTGGAGGTAGAGGGAGGACAATTCAATGGTGGGAATTCCCCTGATTCAATGTTAATATGTATCTAAAATATTGCTGTGAATGATATGTAAGCCACTATTACTAAAATAAAAATTATATAAAAAGATAAAGTGTTCAAAAATGTAGCATTATTACTAAAGTCTGCTTGATTGAGCCATAGATTTTATGATTAAAAGAAAAAAATGTTACCAAAATGTTACTCAAACCTTTTGGGCTCTCACTTTTAGTCCTTATTATCAGCTTTAAACATTGTAAAAAATTTACCTATAACCTTCATACATTATGCTGCATTAATTCTGAGTTCATAAACACATGGTGTTAAAGTCAAACATCACAAATATCACCCTGATTTTCAGATTATTGTAAATGTAGAAACACACCCACTTCTCACTTGTCTGCTGGTATCTGTTTTCTCCTTCCACTCCACATTCCTGAAAAAAATTTTCAAGAAAGGAAAATAAATTTAGACAACTCTAACTACAACTGTGATTTTCTTTGAAAAGGCAAACCAGACTAATGTATGGAAAACTTAAGCTCACAAAATTTTGTGTTGACACATAAGTAAATCATCATTATTGTTGTCACCATTTTTATAATAATAATAGTAAAGTAGCCACATCTATACCTCTCATGTTAAAATATAAGATTAATGATATTCACTTTTATGTATGAGTAAATAGCAGAAGTTCTTATATATTTATTAACTGTCCTATTGTGTTGACATGATATGTTTAGAGAAAAGACTTAAATACTATCATTTCTAAAAAGTCCATGAGAATATAAAGAACCATAAAGCATGGCAAATAAAAAATCATAGCAAAGCATCACAGCAGGTAAAATAACAGATTTCAACAAGATTACCATTAAACCCATGAAAATAATAAAATGAAACTTTTAAGCAATATACTACATTAAACATATATTATAAACAAATATATTAATATTTGAATATAGGTAAAGGAGTGATTGAATGTTTCTAAATACTTCTTGCACAATTAGCTTAATTTTGCTGTAGATTTAGCTTAATTGATGTTAGATAAACTCTAAGTCATAAGCAGATTCAAAAGTCAAAAGCAAATATATTTAAACAATAAGTGAGCAGTTGTTTTTTTCTAATTATGAAACAAAAATCTTAAATTATATAGCAACTTTTGTTCAATGAAGCACAATTTATTTGTAGTAGCCAAGAATAAAACTAACCCAGATGCTCAACAATAGATAAGTGTATAAAGTGTAATTAATATACACAACAAATTACAATTATGTTATAAGAAAAAATGAAATGTAGTTCTTTGCAACTTGAATATAATTGAAGAGTGTCATTCTAAGTGAAATTAATCAGAAAGTAAGAGGAATAGTGGATGACCCTTCTTATATGTGGAGTATAAATAACAAAGGGACAATCACCAATAAAAAATCAATTCTAGGGGCCGGGAAGGTGGCGCTAGAGCTAAGGTGTCTGCCTTACAAGCGCTAGCCAAGGAACGGACCGCGGTTCGATCCCCCGGCGTCCCATATGGTCCCCCCAAGCCAGGGGCGATTTCTGAGCACATAGCCAGGAGTAACCCCTGAGCGTCAAACGGGTGTGGCCCCCCCCCAAAACCCCCCCCCCAAAAAAAAATCAATTCTAAGATAATTACAGTAGAAACTGAAGAAGCTAAGGGGATGCTAAGAATGGGATTGTTAGAGACTGTTTGGCATAACTAAAAGCCCTTTTTACTAAAATCAAAATGGAGTCTCTGAAAGTCTGAGCAAAAGTGCCTACGTGACAATTAGCAGGAGCTGCCAGCCTGAGCAGCTAGCAGATGTGGCCTTTGCCCTTGGACCTAAAGAAAAGGGGAGTTACTGCATACCTCAGAACTAGGGGAGTCGACCACAGACACCAAGATGTTCCCATAAAGATAGAAACTGGTGGGTCTAGGCAGAGATTAGATCTTATACTTTGTTGCTCTAACACAATGTGGGCCTCATGATTGATGAATGCCAGCCTCATGATGTATAACCTTATTAATTTTTAAAAAACAAGATGTGCCTATGGAAAGTTACAGTTATTCCAAGAATGCCTTGCTCCCTTTCTCTTTGTTTGGCCTGACTATATAAGGTCCATCTTTCCCCATAATAAATGGACTCTTGATCGGAACCTTTTGTCTTGAGTCTCTTTATTTCCCAATCCCTCTTCTCTTTCAGGCCGGAATCCTCTTAGTGACTCGTGAATAACTGTTGTGGTCTCCAGCCTCTCCTGCGGGTCGGGGTTTCTGGGGTGCCACATGGGATCATTTGGACAATGTTATAGGAATGTTGTCAAAGTGATGGTGTGTTAGGTTAGCAGCACTTCAAGATAAAACAATGAAATAAATTCTAAATTATTATGTATTATTGATTTTTTTTTGTTTTGTTTTGGGGCCATGGTGACGCTCAGAGGTTCTCCTGGCTAAGCGCTCAGAAATCACTGCTGGCTTTGGAACCATATGGGACGTGGGGGGATTGAAAAACTGTCCGTCCTAGGTCAGCCAGGTGCAAGGCATACCCCCTACAGCTGCACCACTGCTCCAGCCCCATTCATTAAAATATTTTAAAATAATATCATATGAACCTAGTTTTTATTTTATTTATTTATTTTGGTTTTGGGACCACACTCAGCAGCACTCAGGGTTACTCCTGGCTCTGCACCAGAAATTGCTCCTGGCAGACTCAGGGAACTATATGGGATGCCAGGATTCAAACCACAGTCCTTTCTGGATTGGCTGCATGCAAGGCAAATTCCCTACTGCT
Organism: Suncus etruscus; assembly: GCF_024139225.1. Lineage (NCBI taxonomy): Eukaryota > Metazoa > Chordata > Mammalia > Eulipotyphla > Soricidae > Suncus > Suncus etruscus. The sequence goes on from NC_064863.1 coordinate 29,565,179, forward strand.
GTGCTATCTCTCCTGCCTGGTATTTTTATTTTTTAAAATAATTTCTTTATTTGAGCACCACAGTTACAAACATGTTCATAGTTGGGTTTTAGTCATAAAATGTTTGATCCAAGTTTTTAAAGAAGATGCAATATCATCTAAATTTTTCCAGATATCTAAAAATGCCTTATATCTTTAAAAATCAGGTTTACAAAATCAGGTTTGGGTTTAGCATATAAGATGCTTGAATAGATATAGTCAAACAGTGTTCAATGCCCAGGACCACATATGCTACTAATACTGCCAGAGTTCACTTTGAATGCAGAAACTCTAGGAAGCCTAAGTACAGCTGGGTGTAGACCCAAAACTTACCTTATAATTGTGTTTTAACTGCATTACATAAAAATTAATCAGAAAATTATTGCGGATTTGAATTCTCAAAGTTAATGTTACTTTTGATAAGATCACATTATTTGGGGGCATGAAGGAGAGTTAGGCTCATTAAATAAAAATGTATAGAATTTTTCTACTATTGATCAAGTTCTGCAAGCATTGCATTTACATGATATTACAGGAATCAAAGGATGATGAAATCTTAAAAAAGGGTCACAGAAAGTTAAATTCTACAGTTACCTTATCATATATTTTAGGCTTAATTTGTAGTAAGATAATAGAAAGAAAAACCCATAGGAAGAAAATCCTGGCAGTCTCTATGAATTTAAAGAACAAATTAAAGATGAAAGTTGGCTAAAACTTGAGATATTCAAGAAAAAATATTCAGGTTTGGACAGATAATTAGTACAGATAATTAGTGGTCTTCCTGGATTTAATTCCCATATTACCTCAAATCTTTCAAGGAGTTATCCCTGAGCACAAAAGTAAAGAACAAGGGCCAGAGCAATTGAACAATAATAGGGCATTTGCCTTGCACACAGCTAATCCAGGACAGACAGTCGAAACCCAGCTTCCCTTATGGCTCCCCGAGCCTGCCAGGAGAGATTTCTGAGCACAGAGGCAAGAGTAACTCCTGAGAGCCTCTGGGTGTGACACCTCCCCCCAAAAAAGTAACAGACAAATAGTCACTTTTTCCTGCAAAAATGTGACTACATAAATATCATAAATACTAGGGTATTGCAAAAAAAGGAAAAAAAATAGCTTGTGTATTCTATAGTAGATTCAAGTACTTATTCCTGGGGATTGATTAAAGACTACTTAGGTCAGTAGTATCATCACTGACATTATTTTAGACTTTCAATAGAACACAAAAAAGTAGGTCAGAAAATTGCTAGAAAATAAATCAAAAGGTTAACTATTAAGGTTAAAGATGAAGAGCCTCTCATTATTTACTTGATTACCTATTTTCTTCAAGAAAAATCATTTCAAGTCAGTATGAAACTAAGGAAAATACTTGGCAGCGCCAACCTCAGAACAACATTGCCATCTAAGAATGAGATTCTTGGGCTGACAGATAGCATGGAGGTAGGGTGTTTGCCTTGAATGCAGAAGGACAGTGGTTCAAATCCCTGCATCCCATATGGCCCACCAGCCTGCCAGGAGCAATTTCTGAGCATAGAGCCAGGAGTAGTCCCTGAGTGCTGCCAAGTGAGACCCCAAAACACACAAAGAATGGGATTCTTAGTTATGTAATAATATCAAATTTCCTTTAAATATAATTTTTAATTGTAAGCGATCTCAAGTTAATATTGGGTAATGTGACAAATTCTAATTTGGAAAACTATAAACCTATTCAATATATGTGTAAAAAATGAGAAAAAATTAATAAATTAAAAAATAAAATAATTGAAATAAAAATATTATTGTCTTGGAGAATTATATTTTCAAACTTTTCAAAATTCTAATAAATAATCACAAAATAATTTATTTTCAAATTAGTCTTTTATCTAATGGCCTTTAGCATTAGACTTTAACAATGGACACTAAGCAAATAAGAACAAATAATATAAAATAAATTGCATTAAGTTGCTTTCTGGACTGGCTTCCTGGGGAACCCAAAATTAAGTTCATACTGATTTCTCAGAGTTCAGGATCCATGCCAAATTTTCCACACACTACTCATGTGAAACATCTTATTTTGGTGTTAATTCCTTCTTTGGAGTTTTCTAAGAAATGCAGAGATTTCTAGATATTCTAAGGAAGTATACTCATCTCACTTTGAGTATAAAAAATGATATATAATTAGTAAATAAAAATTTTATTTATAAAATTTTCTTTTTATTGGTCCTTAGAACATCTTAATTTTGAAAACAGTATGATCTCTGACATTCTAAATAATGCAGAGCTTTTTCTAAATCATGTTTATCAAATCGTATATCACAGACAGATTTTTCCCCATGAATTTGTATAATAAGCACTCTTTTCTGTTTGAGTTATATAAATACTTATTAAATTCACCCAAGTGTTGAAGGTCCTAGGTAAGAAGTAAAGCAATGTTTTCACTTTTCTATAAAAGATACAACCTGATAATTAACATGAAATCACAGCTTTAAAAACACCTAAACTCTAAAAACAATCAAAGCTTATAAAAGCAAAAGTCATAAAATTATATTTAGTTTTAATTACATATTTAATTCCATGTAGAAGTTTTCGATATTGTTTTTATATGTTTTATTTATATTTTTATTTTTGATTAAACAACTGTATTATAAGATAGGGCATATAACTTCAATAATATTATGGATTATGATATTAATGTACAAGTTTTTTATTTGTTTTTTGTTTGGGTTATTTTGTTTTGTTCGTTTTGTTTTGTTTTTTTTGGGAGGGGGTCAAACCCGGTGGCACTCAAGGGTTATGGCTGGCTCTGTGCCGAGAAATTGCTCCTGGCTAGGGAACCATTTGAGATGCAAGGGGATTAAACCCACGTATATCCTGAGTCAACTGAGTGCAAACACACAGTATTACCTCTGTGCTAACACTCTGGCCCTACATGTACAAAATTAATATGTATTACTGCCAACAAAATTCCCATAATCTTCCATGATTATTTCAATATCAACACCTAACTTAATATTCCTGTTAATAAGCAGTTTTATAGTCCAAGATCAGAACTTAATCATTCCTCAGTATCCTGCTTCCTTGTTTTGGACCTATATACCATAAGTTAATGAAATCGTCTAATATTTATTCCTATATCTCTGATTTATGCCATTAATCATAATGACCTCCAATATCATTCATGTGTCTTAGAGCTGCAATCTACATACTTTTGTCTTTTTCTTATATCTGCATAATAGACTTGTATATATATATCGGTATATATATACATATATGTATATATGCATATATATATTGGTATATATACATATATGTATATATGCATATATATATCGGTATATATACATATATGTATATATGCATATATATACCACAATTTATGTTCCATTCACCTTCTATATCACAGATTTGTACTAAGTACTTAATCAGCTCATTAACACCTTAAGTAAACAGTACTTAATTTGGTTTTGATATTCTTTTCTAACAAAATTTGTAAACAAAAAGTGTAAGAGTGAATAACCTCTGTAAATGTCAAACACTTAAAGTATTTAAATTAATGTTTTTTTTTACTATACAAAGACTGAATGAAATTTTGATAAATCAAGAAGAATTTAGATAAATTGAATAAATTTTCAAGAATAATTTAGAATTGACTAGAATATTTCATATATTTTGGAATTTCATATTATTTAATAATGTCCATTATATCATTCACAGCACATCTTTTTTTATAAGAATAAAGAAATTTCTATAAGTTTTATCAGGAGCTCTATTCATAATCACTTCCTTTAAGATAATCAAAAGACTACCATTTTTACAAGTTTCATTTTTAGGAAATTGTGTCTTACATGTTAAAAAATTTAAACATTTACACATTTTTCCATAAAACATTTCATACCTACTGTTACATTAGAGCAAATAATAGCTTTTAATGTCTTAACCAGATTTCAGAGGATGCACTGGAGGTAAAATAATTTTAAGAATTAGATATTCCAGTAAACCAGAAGATGAAAAATAAATACAAGATAATACTTACATGTGGTACTCAGAATAACTGCATGAGGGTATGCAAAGGCTTAAATGGGGGTTGTAGATAAGACTCTAGGCTAGGTTCAGAATAAAGCATGAGGAAGGAAGAGATAGAGTAGAGGAGAAGAAAGACACATATAAAGTGATGAGGAATAGTAGGTAAGGGGTCTCAACTGCATTGGTGATGTATAAAAAGGACAGAACTAAATACCTAATCCAGAGTCAACAACAATAAAATCATTCGAGATTCAGACTTTAACAACAAAACTTTAAAAGATGTTCATTATATAGGCAGGGTGAGGCATGGATGGTGGTATGGGATGTACTCTGGGAATATTGAGGGAAGGAGCTTGAAAGTGGTAGGGTTGGCCCTGAAACACTGTATTTATAAAACCCAGCTATGAACATTTTTAAATACAATGGTTTAAATAAAAAATAAAAAGAGTCAGAACTTTTGATTACTGAAGGTTCACAAGTGCTATTAATATGGGAAGAGAAAATGTTCCTCTGCTTAATAAATAAGAGAAACTAAAACTTATTGTAAATAATTTACTAAATAATTTACTAAAGCTTAACTTAGAAAAGTCTTATAACACTTAATTGTATTTTCCTTAAGCACATATAAAGTTCTTTTCTCAAGAATCTTTTCTATATTTTAAGTTTTTGTTTTGTTTGTTTGTTTTTATTTTTGAACCACACCTTGTGAGTCTCAGGGGTTACTCCTGGCCTGTCTCAAATACAAGCAAGAGTTGGGAAGGAGGTGGGGGGCACTTGTGGTGGGAATGTTGTACTGGTGAAGGTGGTGTTTCGTTTATGACTAAAACTCAACTACAATCAAGTTTGTAATCATGGTGTTTAAATAAATGTTTTATCAAAATAAAAAAAATAAAGGTGTGAAGGAAAAAAAATAAAAAGAAACCACTCGTGGCTAGGGGTATCATATGGGATACCAGGGATGGCAACAAGGTCTGTCCTGGATCAGCCATGTGCAAGGAAAATGTCCTACAGCTACACTATCGTTCTGGGCCCATCTTTATTTTATTTAAAAAATTCTAATCATATGGACCCTCATTTGTCCACTATGTGCATTCTTTATTATATTAGGATAAAATAATTTTTGTATTTAATTCTTTAAATTAAAGCCCAAAATTTTTCTTTGTATGTAAAATATATTTTCTTTTTTTAATTTTATTATTTCTTCTTATTCATTTATTTATTTATTTACTTATTATTTGTTTTTGTATTTGTTTTTTTGGGTCAAGCCCAGCAGCGCTCAGAGGTTACTCCTGGCTCTATGCTCAGAAATCGCTCCTGGCTGGGTCGGGACCATATGGGATGCAGGGATTCTAACCACCGTCCTTCTATATAGAAGGCAAACACCTTACCTCCATGCTATGTCTATGACCCCTTTTCTTATTTATTTTTAGTATCACTTTTCTTTCACCTTCTTGAACCCTACATTTTAAAAAAATTAAAAATTGTCTAATACTATGTACTTTATTTCTAGCAGTTTTATATTTCAATGAATGTTACTATATTTTCCCCTTCAGTTTCTCTGAGCACCATTTTGGATCTCTTTGGGTGACTTTTATTCCAAAGTCTAAATTATTATTATTTTTCAACATGGAATATTAATTTATATATAATTTTTATAACATAAACACTTTCTGTGCAGATTTTCCTTAATTTTTTTAATTTTAATTCATAAGGCTTTACCATTAAAAATCATTATTTGGGGTTAAAGAGAAAGTACATGTTTTAAAACATTTGCCTTGCAAGTAGAGACCCATGCTCAAGTGGAATTTTCAAATCAATTTGCAAGTGATATGGCATCAGTATATTCTAACAAGCTATACATGATATTAACAAAAAGACTAGATAAGGAATCTGCTCTAAAATATCTGTTATTTTTGTGTGTGGTTTCACAATTCCTTTATTTAAGAAGCTTATATTCTCCAAAGCCTAATATTATTACAAATAGAAAAAGTAAAAACTTAAAACTATTGGTGTATATGTACTAAAAGAAAGAACAGAGAAATAATCATTGTTAAAACTATATAAAAGAAAACAATTTGAAATAAATGTAGCAAAACAAAATGGAAAATCCTTATTTTATTTAAAACTGTGTTTTATTCAATCTTTATCCCAAGCCCAGGAATATTATTTATAGTTATGAAACAAAAGTCACTATTTTTTATCTTGTGTTTGGAAGCCACCCTTTGTTTTCTCCAGCTCTATTCATAGGAATCATACCTGATGGTGCTTAGGGAACCAAATTTCCTAGCAGAAATTGAACCTAAGAAGGCTGCATGCAAAGAAAGTACCTGAAGTTCCATGCTCTTTGTCTTGCCTTAAAAGTCATGATGTTTATATTGAACTATGAAAAACTCAATAACAGTTAATCCCTGATACAAAAAATAAAAATTAAATTATCACGCTCACCTAATAGGAACAATATTATAAAATATTATATTTATTAAATGCACATATTGCTGGAATGAATACAGACATGAATCAGTAGAAGGGAAGTGAGAAGACAAATATACTATTTCCAACTGGACAATTAACTTATGAAAAATGGTTAGGAGGGTAAAGTGTTTGAGGATGTTTTCTTCCATATGTTGCAAAAGTGGATAATATCAAGCAAATAAATGAACTTATACCATTATCTAACACCCTTTACAAAACTAACTCAAAATGGAATACATATACAGGTATGATAGAGAAAAACAAAAACACATAAATAACATATGTAAATGCTATTTTCAATCAGTTTTTGAGATTTCTTTTAAAACTTTACTCAGTTACAGTGGAATCAAAATATTAAGTCCATCTCATTTTCTCTGTTGGTTTTTTTGTTGCACTTTTTTAGAGATGGAATTTTGTGCCATATTTTTGGGGTCACTGATTCAATTTTCAGCTTCATCCTTTCTATTGCAGAGAATTTCTGCAGTATTCTTCTGCTCTTTCATTTCTACTTGATTGAATTCTTTCATTTTTTTTTTTTTCATCAGACTCTCTTAAAGTATTGATTCTCTATTCACCGCTGTTGTTGTTTTCTCCGGTCATTAAACATTGAGAGAGCTGTCGATCTCTATTCTTTTTCAGACAGTTTTAAGATAGCTGATAGACTTGAGGATCTACACAGACTTTTGATGGGCTTTAATGCCTTCATCTTTGTCATTGTTTCTGTAGCACCTACAATGGGGGGGGGACCTCTGACTACAGATGACTCTGAAAGTATTTATTGTTCCCAACTTATCCTGCTTTATAAAACTGAACTTCCTTATATAAAATATAAACAGGGAGCTGGCCGATGTCACTATTGCAGCAAGTCTTTGTCTATTGACTGAGATAGAGAAACCATGACAGAAGAGATATACTCATCACAATGACTAGGATACCTGTATATCTCTAAGATATATTGAGACAACATTGACAAAACTGTGGAACCTAGAGCAGAAAGGTCTCTTTTTTTGTTACCCAGTGTAGAGCTCCACTTTGTGCTTTGACTTTCATTTTCAAACTCTCAATGCTTTCTCACAACTCTCTCCTAGCTCTCCAGGTCATTAGAAACCATAAATAACTGCCCCAGGACACCTGGTCATAGTAGATATCATTAGGGCTAAGATAGCCCTTGGAAATTCCCCAAGACATTAGCAATCAGTTTTAAGGATAACAGAATAAAGTACCCTATTGTGAAATATTCTATATAAAGTTGCTTGTAGTCCAAGGAGAGAGTGTGGGGCTTCTGCCAGAAGAGGTGCTGGTAGACAGAAATAAAGCTTTGCCCTACATTGTTTCAATTGTGTGGTCTTATACTTTGACTCTGAACCCTAACAAATCTTTTGAAGTTATAGATCTTGAATTATTATACTATGTTGAATATGCTAAGTATATTATACTTAATGAATATACTATGTTGACAAAGTCAAAAATGAACAATGACGGGTCCCCTGATTGTGACATCAGGCTGGGATAATCCACGAAACTACACCTGCCCAGTGGGGCCCAACTGTGAAAAACTGTGAGTGCTACCTGTGTATGTCTGTCTACTGTCCTCTTGCGTGAAACTCTTGGGAGTGGGCCGAAAAAAGGCTCCAGCAGAGCACAGCCACTTCGCTTCGCTACGTGGCCATGCGCTTTTTCTAAGAAAAGAACACCATCGCAACAAGAAGAAAAATCACACTAAGAACTGTGCTATATCACAGAAGCATAGTTAGAGAAATAACTACATTTTGAACTGTCCTAATAATGAGAATGTATGAGGGAAATGGAGAGCCTGTTTAGAGTACAGGCGGGGGTCGGGTGGGGAGGAGGGAGACTTGGGACATTGGTGATGGGAATGTTGCACTGGTGATGGGTGGTGTTCTTTACATGACTGAAACCCAAACATAATCATGTATGTAATCAAGGTGTTTAAATAAAAAAAAAGAAAAAAAATGAACAATGAGTCTTCAAATAAATTTTTTCCATGACTACAGAAATTCGGGTGACATGCTAAAAATGTATTCTACCAAATGGAGGAAAACATCAACACAGCATGTAGCAGATGAACAGCTAAAAGTAGATTTATATAGAATATACTATTCACAAAACTCAACAGCAACAAAAAATAATAATAGCTCTATAAAATGATGATTAAAAAATGAAATACTTGACAGTTACTCAATAAAATATTCTTTCACAGGTGTAGCTTAAGATGTAACACACAGATTGGAAACAACCAGAAAAGAGTGCAGAAATTATTTTTAAAAGAACTTGGAATACAGGTAATGTCAGAAAGATCACCTTGCATGATGCTGACTCAGTTTCAATCCTAGACTCGCTATTTGGTCTGGACATACTAGATGTAATTCCTGAGGGTTGAGTCAGGAGTAACACTGAACACTGCTAGTTTGGTCCCCAAAACAATTAACAAAGAATAGAGGCCAGAGAGAGTAAAGTGGAAGTATTCTTATATTTCACATTTTTACAAAAGTTGGAGGCAGAAGCTCAGTACTATTTTCTGGGTTATATTTTAAATATATTTGAACACAAGTTTCATTGCTAGGTAATCTAAGGCAAAAATCAAAATAAAAATTTTTATAAAGTTTTCTGAATTATTCCATAGTTGTTTATGACACTTAACTAATTTATAAATCCAAAATGTCTTAAAATAATGTTATCAAATAGATTATAATGATTCATGCATAAAAGAAAATATTAGTCATTAAAAGTGATAAAAATTTAAAGGCGACATTAAAATAAATGTCATTTAATTTTTACTTTTTAATTCCATATTCTCTCATGTAAATGTTTCTTGCTTATTTTTATCTTTTTATTTTATTTTATTTTTCCAACTCTAGAGAAGCCCATGTTTTTTTTTGAGTACATAATTCTCTTTCTTTTACTTCACATTTTTAAGTAACTTTCATTTAAAACTATCTTGCTTTATTAATAAAAATAAAAATAAATAAATCTTGAGTCAGAGAAATATTTGGGATGTAGATTATTTGCCTGCATTTTCATGTTTCTATCCATGATTTATTTATGTTACTATATGTGGTCCCTGCTCCCTGCCAAAATGACCCCTGAATACAGCCAGTATCTGGTCTGAGTACTACTGGGTGTTGCAAAAGTAAATAAATAAATAAATATTTTTAATATGACAAATAGATGACAAAGTTCTTTTGAAATTATGACAGTGTTTATTTAAAAAATGAAAATTCAGAATTGGCATATTAATTTAAGATTGCTAACATCTAATTGTGTGTTTTCAGCAATGTCCTTTAACTTATGCTTGAAGTGTTTATGGTTAACATTTCTCTACCACTAATAAGCTTTTTTTTTCTAGTCAATTGAGGTACAATGAATAACTTCTTTCAGCTTATCTCATTTAAAGCATAAGGTTTCTTTGTGGGAATAAAAAAAGCCACATAGCTTTATAAACATGAGAATTACTTCCACATTAAAGGACCAAACCCAGCAGGATAGTACTACAAACTCAGGAAATGACTTAGTCATTGAATTGAAATGGAATACTCCCCCCAGGTGATTTAGAAAAATGTCATAATCTTTTCAATATGATGAACTGAACAGGCTTAGGGAGATCAAGGTAAAAGCAAGTTTGGAGGCTAAAAGGTGCAATCATCACAATTTGAACTTTTAATCTGAAAGACCTTCAATTTCCTCTCCTGTTGGTGTCCACAGGATAGTTTAACTATAGAATTCGCCTAATTTGAGCTGGCCTATTTGAAGGTACCTTGAAAGCATCTATAAAGCACATGGGCTCACCCAAGAAGCTAAGAGATTTAGGCATTCAAAAGAACTCCCATCACAGATTGTAACTTTTTAGTATCTTCATGTTGCAAATATAAGGATAGGCCCCTTAAGATTATTTTCAATAAAGGCATAAATGTCAAAATCTGCTAGACATTTAAGGAACTGCCATAATTGATAGGATGCGGATAAGGCAGAATTGACAGATGTGTGAAAATATGTGATCTTTAGAAAGACAGTGTGCGACTGCTATATCTGTGACCCACAAGCCTTTAATTGGAACCATCAACTTTGCAAGTCAAATGAAACAGGGAAAAAAATATCAGCCTTCCAGGAGATATAGAATAGGGATCAACATGCAAGTTTTTGAAAAAATACAAAGGCTACACTGACTAACAGAGATATGCCTCTTCACAAAATGGGTAAAATCTCTCACACACAGAGCCTGTACAAAAAAAGATTTAATGGGGTTTTATCAAATTGTCAGGGAAATAAATGGATGTTTAGGGATGATGCTTTATTTAGGCAAATTAGAAAGGCACTTTTTTATGACTAAAAGAAATTTATAGATTATGTTATAGTCAATGAGAAAACTTTTCACTTGACAGAATATGGGGAAATGCTTTTTTGAACAAGGAAAAATAAATTTTATAGAGTTTATAGAATTTAAAAGGTATGTGCATCAAATAAATGTGAGAAATTATGCTGGGCATTTTAATATAATTCCTATGATATTTTACAATTTTATCTGCAATTTAGGGGATACAAAATATAGGATATGGAACCCATTCTTGTTCTGTTATTTAAAAATGAATCTCAGCAAATACTGAGCTAGATAGAAAGCAAAAAGGCTTGTTTAGTTTGCATGCTGGAGTTCTAGATGTTGCTGGTCAGCTGTGACTCCAAAACTACAATGAAAATGTATATTAATAATGCTTGGGCCTGAGTAGTGGCACAGGCTGTAGGATCTTTGCCTTGCACACGCTAACCTAGGATGGTCTACAGTTTGATCCTCAGGCATCCCATATGGTTCCCAAGCCAGAAGTGATTTCTTAGTGCATAGCCAGGAGTAACCCTGAGAGTCACCAGGTGTGCCCCAAAACAGAAACAACAACAAAAATAATTCTACTAAAGGGCTGGAGAGATAGCACAGCTAAGGGTGGTTGCCTTGTAAGTACTGACTGAGGACCAACAGTGGTTCGAACCCGGCATCTGATATAGTCTTGCCAAGAGTGATTTCTGAGCAGAGAGCCAGGAGTAACTCCTGAGCGCCATCTGGTGTGCCCCTCCCAAAAAAATCTACTAAAAACTCATAATACAAAAAAAAATTGATTTTTCTATAGTCTTATAAAATGCATTGAATATTAGTAGTTTAACACTGACAAAAACCTATATGGGTTATATTTATCCATTTTACTAATCAGTAACCCTGGCAAAACGATCTAAAGTAACTGGTCTGAAATAATACATCTAGTAAGTCAGAATGTTAGGAATTAATTCCTGGAAGTTTGAGAAGGAATGAAAGAGTAAACGTGATTCTGAAGCACAGAAAAGAACTTTGGAAGTGGTAAAGTGTAACATGCATTATACAACATGTTGAGCTACACGTTTAAGTTTTGTAGCAAAACAATAGACAAAAGGCATGGAGAAAGAGAGTGAAATAGATGGGAATAGACAATAAAATTAGTCAAGAGAAAATGATTTATCAATTCAAAAATTTAACTTATATGTGTAAAAATAAAAAACAATATTATTAATAGATTTAAAAGAATGACTAATAGCAGAGGTCTCACCTTTCTATAGTTTTCATAAATAGAACAAATAAAATTTAAATAATCATTAAGGATTTACATTATAGAATATGTTTTGCCAAACACACAATACAAATTTGATTCAAACTATATATATATATATATTTACATAGTATTTTATAACTTATAGATTCATGATTCTGGAACTGTTTACAATAGTCTCATACTTAGTCATAAATATATCACATTTATTGCACATGCATTTATATATTTATGCCTGTATATATTTAGGTTTATAAATAGAACAATTTAAATTTAAAGGAAATACACTTCAGCATTACTGAAAAAATTTTATTATTGGAGCATAGATGAAAATACATCCAAACTTGGGTTAATAATGAATTTGGAAAATATACCTGGGAAAGAATTATGTGAAAATTAACCTAAGTACATTGAGGAATGTTTAGTTTTCACTCTGATTCATAATTAAATCTGGCAATGACATTTACAGAAAACTACATTTTTATATTAGGTTTCAAATTCATTTACATTAATTAATCTACAGTTTAATTGAGTCACTACTATGCTATTTATTTTATCTTCTTTATCAAAATTTTATATCATAAGTGCTATTTGGAATTAGGTCATTTTCATATCTTTACAAGTAAAATGCATCTTTCTGATGATTATTTAAAGAACATGTATATAAATATATATAGAAATAATATAATGTTTACATTATACATCATATTACATTAGGCAAGTAACAATGTTAAAAATAAAATGTTTCTCCATTCAAATAGTTTCATATCACTTGGTGATACTTTAAGTCTTTGGTCTGTGGACATACTTATGGTCAATCCTCAATATCAAAATATGACAAAGTTTGATCTCTTAATGTATCCTCAAAGGTACACTCAAAAGTACTCTTTGTCTTTGACCTGAGCATTTTTGCAGCAGGTAGAGTGATTACCTTGCATGTAGCCTACTTGTTTTCAACACCTACCATTCTCTCTGGTTACCCAAGCCAACCTAGAGTGATGCCTGAATATAGAGCTAGGAAGAAAACCTGAGCATAGCTGAATGTAGCCCCCAAACAAAAAGTACTGTTTGTCAAAACATATTAAATAATGATAGTGCAAATTTTGATTAGCATTATTCATTAAGAATAGTTGGGTTAGACTAGAAGCAATCATATAGTTGGCATGCATTTGCCTTGCCTGTACTTACTCAACCCAGGTTTGATCTTTGGTACACCATATGCTCTCCTGAGCCCCAAAGGTAGTTATCTCTGAGTGCATAACCAGGAAGAAGTACCTCTGGGTGTGCCCCTCAAAAAAAATAGTGTAGGGTAAAGGAATAATGTATTGACCATGCCTATTGAGGTATATTTAAACACAAAAAAAGGTATGGCTATTCATAAATTAATTTTAATTTTGGGGTCTTAAACTGGTAAAATTTAAATAATTCAGTTAATATTTAGCACATTTTTCACAGATTAAAAACTAAATGTAAAATAATAAATATGTATGTTTATGTAATTGTATAAGAATAAATGTATGTAATCATTTAAATAAAATATTCTAAAAATGGCTTATATCTATTATTAGTTTGATATATTTACCAGAGGAAATTCCAGGTATTTAAATAAAATATTTTAATTAGAGGGATAATATAATTTTAGAGATGCAAAAGACATATGGTTTGCATTTGAATCAATAAATTTTTTTATTATTGTTTTAGTTGCATTAAAAAAGCAATGCACTTTAAGTAAAAGAAAAAAATCTATAAATCAAAACTTTAAATTTTGAATTCATATTCAAATAATACATTATGAATATATCATTGATTAAGTGGGTCCCTCATCTCATTCATAAGCTAATCCCAATGTAGAATTAACTTATTTTATTTAATTGAGTTTATAAGAGTATATTTGTAAGTTATACTTCTTTTTTCGAACAATTATGCTAGCTAACAATAAATATTTTAAAGCATATGGAAGGCTCTTGAAATCTATTGTCTTACAAATATCAAAATACTTTTTTGCTCAAGACACTAGGGTGTTTGCATTTGTATTTGATTTATATTCATATTATTTCTCTAGAGTATTTCTGTCCTCTCTAACAGCATTCCTTTTAGTCTGATTAATAGTACTAGTTCTCTGCTGCTAGGTTGATCTCAATCCAGAATTCCTCCTGGGGTCTATATGTAACCGTATGTATGCTGTAATCTTTTTTTTTTTTTACTTAGTATTCTAGTAATTGATCTTATCTTTGAATTCAACTCCTAAGTAAAGAATAATTTTTAAGAACAAGGATAACTTTTTTGCAACAAAACATAGATCATGACTATGACTTGCGTGAATAATGACTGAAGGAATAAAGAAAACTACAGCAAAGAAGAGATTTGCATTTTCTAGTGCACTTTTTTAGCCTGTGAGCTGACATGCTAGATCAGATCAAGTATAACTGTGACAAGTCATAACTATGTGATAGACAACAAAAATATGCATGTTTTAAAGTTTAGGTTTAAAATTTAGACAACTATTATTTACATAAATGAAATAAAATAAACATTTAAGTTCTGGTCCTCATATCAATTTCTTTGCATTATTTACAAGATTATTGAATAATAATATATACTTACCTGTTAGTCTTTTCAGAGATAATTCATATACATATTCATATACATATACATATGTATATTATATATAATGTTGAAATAGAAAATTCCCATTCCTTATAATGTATAGAATTTATTTACTAATAATTTAAAAGGTTAAAAGTTATTTTAATAAAACTGGGCTGGAGAGAACTGTAGACGTTTGTCTTGCTACTGACTGACCCAGAACAAATGGTGGTTCAAATCGTGGTATCCTGTGGCCCCCTGTGCCTGCCAGGAGCGATTTCTGAGCAGAAAGCCTGGAGTAACCCCTGAGCATCGTTATGTTGCCCCGAAACCAAAAAAAAAAAAAAAAAAAGAAAACACACTTTGGCTCAGAAGTAGGACGTTTGCCTTGCATGTGGCCAGGGCATCCCATATGATTCCCAAAGCTAGGAGCAATTTCTGAACATATAGCCAGGAGTTATCCCTTAGCATAACTGGGCGTGACCCAAAAACTAAACAAAAAAAAGTAAAATATTTATAATTTAACGTTTTTATGGTTTATTTCATGCTCTGCAACTAGGATTAAGAGATAATCAATCATATTATTAATGAATTATGTTTCCCCTATCAATAAATATCCTAATGATCAAAAATTAAATATGCATAAATAAGTAAGATAATATATGATCAGTAACATTATAGATATTGCTTTATAAAACATTTCTTAAAATTTTTATGAAGATTATTCATTTGTTTGACTCTAAAGTTTTAATTTAATGCAGTGGTAAATTTTTCATTTTTCATACCATGTTTACTCTAATTTTCTTTTAGCTTTTCCAAGTGAATTGAGAAGAATATATCCTTTACTTATCTAACTAGAAACACAATGTGCACCAACTATGTTATTGCAGACATTATATAATTAAATGCGTAAAATTCACCTTTATGATATTTCACTTGAGTTGTTTTTTTATTACAAAAAACTTGTACCAAAGTAGTGGGGGGAAAAGTCTTAGATAGATTATTTTGGTTAATGGTAATGACTCAAGAGCAAAGTATTTATGATTGAAAAATGTTTTATTGTTGTTATTTTTTCTTTTGATTGGAACATTCCTCTGTAAATCTTGTAATAACTTTCATACTAAGTGAAATTCAGAACTCAGTAAGATAAGGCTGTTGGGAAAGGCAAATCTTTGAGGGGTTTGTGAATCTAAAAATTTTATTTTCACCATGAGAATGTCTTATCACAATATGTTTCTGTCAATTTGTATCTTGTTTACTGTTTACATTTTTCCTGTTTATTGAGAAGAAAAGTAGAAGAAACCAAAAGCATTAACAATATGCATATCTAATAAATTATATATAACAACGTAAAGTAATGTAATATAGCATAAAAATATAATATAACAACATAATACATATAATGTAATATATATATTTATATGCTTTTTTAATGAGGAAGTACTGGCTGTTGACGTAAGGGACTCTTCTGCTATCCTTGTTTAGCCTGTCAGCTAGAAAAAGAAAAGGGGACTCCTCTCTACACTAATCCATGGGTCAGGTGTAATCCTTTATCTAATACAGTCCTTAAACAAACTTCAGCTACCAAAATCTCACCCTCTCCCACGTGATTGTCCCCATAACCTGAAGCCAATTATTATCTGTGAATGAAAGAGAGTTTACAAAATACTAGTTTATTTTGCTTCTTTAACTTGCTATGTTGACTGCTGATTGAACCCATTTTATCTATTGTTTAACTGGGATGTGAATTTTGTCTTTTTAAACTCATCTCTGTCTTCAGGGTTATGAGTTCTTTGAGGCTAGTCTGCTTGAAGTTTCTGGTTTCTGAAATAAAGAACTTCCAATTTGGTCTAATAATGGTGTTAATCTGTATAGATGAATATTCTCTTGTGCTCTCTCTTTCTCTCTTTTGCTCTGTCTCTATGTATTTGAATATAAAGCCAAGAATATATAGATTCTCTATTTTTGTACATATATATATATTTTTTTTTCTTGGCTTCTAAAATTGATCTTTGAAAGCCTCTGCTGACAAAGATAAAAGGAAAGTTTTAGAAAATCTTTTGTTTTATGGGCGTTTTCCCATAGGAAACTAAGTACTGCACATTTACACACAGGTTTTTTTTTAAACTTTCAAGAGATTGTTTTTAGAAGTAACTTTGTGTTATCATTGCCTAAAATTAAAAAAAAAAATAAAATAAACGAGTCTTCTTACAGAAAAGTGGCATTTTCTTGAATATCAGTGTTCAAATAAAGCTGTTCATATTATATTGTTTACTAGATTAAAATTATGCACTAAAATCCATTCATTTCTAAAAATACTGATTCTTATCAGTAACTGATTTATGGCTTCAAATTCTATATCCTACTGCTATATTTTTCAAATATTTAATTTAAGTAATTCATTCATCCACTCACGGTTTCAAACCAGAAAAATAACATTTATCCTACTCTTTATTTTTCATATTTTTAATATAATATATTTCAAATATTTTTTCAAGTGTGATTGCAACAGATTACATATATTCCATTTTATTTTTTATTTAGGCTAAATTAATCTACTCAAGATCCCTGACTGCAGTCGAAAGACAGAGGTTATTATCAAGCATACATTAAGTTTATTTTCCCCCTTTAAATCTTCAAATAAAGCTTTTTGAGCTTCACTTATTTATTACTATTTACCAAAAGTGTTAAAGGGTTCACATTCCTCTTAACCATCTATTCATTGCACACTAATTTATTTACCGTCAGTGGATTTTTCCATGTTAGAAGATGAATTTTAAATTATGTTCATAATGATTGTCATGATGGAGCTTAAATATTCTAAACACAATGATCTTGCTCATATGATTAAGAGCAATAGTATATTATTGAAATTAAATATTACATATAAATATATCTTCCTAGTATATGTGTATATTAAACATATATGATATATATATATTCGCATGGCAAGGCAGCGTGTGTGGAAAAGATAATTCTGAAAAATTCTTGTGATATTTTCTTAAGGAAGTAGAATTATAACTGAGAAGTAAAATAAAAATTTATATAGATTTAAAGAAAATAAAATTGTGTTTAAATGACAGCATTTGTTAAAAAGCATTAACCTATGTAGAGGGCATGTTACTTATATTTTTAATAATCAGAGTAAAATAATCAGAGATAAGCTAAATGATATATTATTCCAAATATGTTACATGGTAGAAAAGACAAATCTATATGAACCAAATTATGGGTGGTTACTGGACTTTAGTAGAAAAAAAGTAATGAGGAGAGATCATAGAGGCTTTTTAGAGCAGTAAATTGTTTATTTTGATGCTATCATGGTGGATACAAATATATTTATTTTAAAAAACCTATAAACTTGAAATAAGTTATTGACTGTGAGTCATAATGACATGTAAATTGAGAATATCAGTTTTAACAGCACTGATGAAAATATTAAAATCAGGAATTTTTTTGCAGGAATATATGGGGCATTTCTTTATCTCTTAAATTTTATGTACCTAAGACTAATTTAGAATATGTGTATTTAAAAATAACTGAACAAGCTAAAAGCTCAATCAAAGAAGAAGCATAGACTCATCAGGCGTTAGTAGGGTTAGTAGGGTACTTGCCTTGCACATGGCTGACACAGGTTTGATCTCTAGCATTCCATATGATAACCTAAGTTTGCCAGGAATGATGCCTGAGTATAAAGCATGGAGTACCCTCTGAGCCCTGCCAGAAGTGCCCCCCAAAAGAAAGGAACATAGAAAATTTTAATTTATAATATGTAAACTTTAATAAGAACTGTCAATAGCATAGTCTCACTCTATAGGTGAACATTTTATTAACAATAGATATCATTATAAATTTTCCTATCTTTTCCATGTACACAAAATAACTGTATAAAATTTAATTTATAATTGGGTAAGGTGAGGTACTGGGACATTCATATGCAATAATCTAAAACAATTACAATATACTCATTAAACCTAAGTATTGCGGTGTCCCTTCCTCTTGTCTTCTTCTTTCCTTTCTCTCCAAATATATTAAAACTGGTTATATAGACATAATTTACTGAGATCACAAAGACTAATTTCCATATTCAAATTATTATTACAATCAAAATATTTTATTATAATATTTATGAAGAAATGAAGTGTATAAAATACTTTTTTCTGCTTGAATCCTGTTTGTATTTTTTCCCAGATAATGGTTGTTAGAATCATTTTATGACTAAGGATCTTTCTATTCAAATTTAGATATATTTTAGGTTAAAAACCCATTATCTTATATTTTTGTAAGTCTCTGACCTGTAATAGATTCAGGAATATTTATATATTTTCAACATAGGATTATGTTGTGTTAACATAATTAGTAGACTTAGAATATTAGATGGTGAAAAAAAAGTATTGAATTTAAGCTATTAAGAACAAAATTCACTAACACTTTCCATAAAGTTAAATTTTCTTATTTTTTTATATTCTAAATTTTGGGGCTGTGATTCTACGTGTCATCCTTTTTTTTTGTAAATTTAGGTGGGTCATATTTGTTTAAGGATCCCTCAAGTAGTGTCCCTCTTCCCCAGCATACCACATATCCATGACTTTCTTCATGGGCCTGGATTATTGAGAAAAAAATTCTAATATATTTTCTAATATTTCATCTAATCTTTAAAATAATTTAAATATTTTAAAATGATTTAATCTTTAAAATAATCAATATAGAACTCAGAGTACGGTCTGTACAGAGAGGGAAAAAATTAAAATTCTGGGGGTCAGAGAGATTGCATGGAGGTAAGGAGTTTGCCTTTCATGCAGAAGGTCGGTGGTTCGAATCCCTTATGGTCCCCTGTGCCTGCCAGGGGCGATTTCTGAGCATAGAGCCAGGAGTAACCCTTGAGCACTGTAGGGTGTGACCCAAAAACCAAAAAAACAAACAAACAAAAAAGACAAAAATAAAAATTCTGATGTCAGAATTTCATCAGTTGTTGATTTCCTCGTTAAAATGTTGAGTATAGTTTAAGTAATAGTGCATAAACCATTAGTCTTCTAGTTTCTAGTTCTCTGCTTCATGTTTGTTTCTTCAATTTTATCCTGCATCCATTTTATCTAACTTTGCAATTCACTATATGTATGAATCATAATAATTTTAAAATCAAAATCTCATCCACCTTCCACACACACTAAAAATCTAACGCAGTGTTCTGAAAGGTACTTCTCACAGCTTATTCTACTATTTGGACCTTATTCCAGCCCTTTCCATTTCAAGACAATTTTCTCTTTTAGATCAACTCACTTATTTCCTAGACTACTTACATTTTCCTAGAAAACTTTTTCTTCACTTCTACAATTTTTAAGCTTCTCTTGAATTTTATTTGAAATCCATGTTTAGACACTCTCAGTTTGATTTCCAGCACCTCATAAGATCCCAGAGTAGCAATTATAAACTCATTAGAATAAAGTAGGTACAGTTTTGTATTTATATATTTGTTTTTAAACAAACTATCAAATAGCAAGGCTTAGTATAAAATTATATTTATTTAATTATAAATAAATAAAAGTCAAAACAAACAAAATAGCAAATTTATCATAGTATGACGCTGATTAAAATTAAATACCAATACATTCTGCATGAGCAAAAACCATCTGATTTTGCTTTCACAATAATGCTTAAATTTTAGATGAAAATAAGAAAATTTCTAGCACCCTTTTGTATATCAAACATTTAAATGCTGGCAAATACACTTATAGTATTTGTTTACTGCTACTAAAATAAACAACGTTGGGGTCAGAGTGATAGCACAGCGGTAGGACATTTGCCTTGCAAGCTGCTGACCCACGAATGACTTCAGTTCTGTCCCCTGTGTCCCATATGGTCCTCCTAGCCAGGAGTGATTTCTGTGCACATAGCCAGGAGTAACCACTGAGCATCAACAGGTGTGGACAAGAAACAAAAACAAAAAAAATAAAATAAACAATATCAAGTCTCTTTAGAAACTTTACATTTTGAGTGACTAATAGAAGATAGTATTGATGTTTAGTATATGTAGGAATCCAATGTCAGTTGACTACAGATAAGGTGATTTTAATGATCTGCTTTAATATAGATTAATATGAAAAATAAAACTGAGTCTCTTAGAGCTACACTCAGTGTAACTGAAAAAGTAATTTGCAAATTTAATAGTTGAATAGATAACATGCACCTGAGAAATAAAGGTGTCTACCCAACAATTAAAATGCTAAGAGAAGAGATAATAAAGAGTAATAAAATTGTGCAAAATGCAATTTAACATCTAAATTAAATGAATACTTTAGCATATGATTTTAATCTTGTATGAAATTTCAGAATTAAATCAATAAAGTTATGCTTTTTGTAAAAGTAGAAGCTTGGATATTTTTATTTCCAAATAATTGATTTTTGTTACTTAAAAATAATTGGTGGTGGTTCTTAAGAGAAATATATGGGCTTTATAGTGAATTTATGAAATTAATTATATGCATAAAGCACCTTGCCAAGTAACCAGAAAAAAAGCTTCAATAATTAATTATAACTTTACTAAATGCATGTAACAAATAGGATTAATTAATTTTTGCATAAATACCATTTATAGTTTTAAATGTAAATTATATTAATATAATTATGATTGCATCATATAGTATATATTATTATGTATACATAAACATATATAGATTGTGCTTGGACTCAGATACTATATTATGAAAAAGAAGATATTGAAAAGTAATTCAAAGCAAAAAAACATGAAATGAAAATATGTCTTCAAACACTTAGGTTGAATGAAAATCAGTGTTTCTGCATAATCAAACCAAAAATTATTACTCTTACAAAAATATTTTCTCGGTGTCTTATGTCGGGGCCGGAGAGATAACATGGAGGTAAGGCGTTTGTCTTGCATACAGAAGGACGGTGATTCGAATTCCAGCATCCCATATGGTCCCTCTAGCCTGCCAGGAGCGATTTCTGAGCATAGAGCAAGGAGTGACCCTTCTGAGCGCTACTGGGTGTGACCCAAAAACCAAAAAAAAAAAAAAAAAAAAAGGGTCTTATGTCTTATGTCTTCTCAGAGTAGAGCAAATAGTTCAGAAAAAAATTTAAAGAGTTATAACTCTTTATATATAAATTTTAAAGAGTTATAACTCTTTATATATAAATTTTAAAGAGTAATACAAATCCTTTGGAATCCTTACTATAACTACATGACACAAATGAACATTTATAAAGGGGATATACAGTAATCAAAAAAGAAAAAGAAATAAATAATAGTTTACTCATATAATAAATTATTTATAAATAATCAACATTTTTTCTCAATCTCACATGTTTTGCTTCTTTTCACCTAGGGTTTGCTCAGGGCTTATTTCTACCTCTGCTCAGAATCTCCCGTCACAGAACTCAAAGGATTATATTAAGTACCAGAAATTGATTCCAAGTAGGCCCTATGAAAGGCAAGGGTCATACACTCTAGACTCTGAAACAGGTTTTCTCCATTTATACTAAACTATCATTTTTTGTTTTGTTTTGTTTTTGTTTTTGTTTTGGGGCCACATCCAGTGACGCTCAGGGGATCTAACCGTGGTCTGTTCTAGGCTGGTGGGGGCCAGGCAGATGCCTTACCGCTTGAGCCACCAATCTGGCCCCATATTCTAAACTATCTTATTTTCATTTTTATATGGATATATTTAAACACCTTGGTTAAAAATATGATTGTAGTTGGGTTTCAGTCATGTATAGAACACCCCCCCCTTCACCAGTGCAACATTCCCACCACCAATGTCCTAAATCTCCCTCAACTCCACCATACCCCCACCTGTACTCTAGACAGGCTTTTTAGTTCCCTCATTCATTTACATGGTTATGATAGTTCTGTGTAGTTATTTTTGTAACTGCACTCACCACTCTTTGTGGTGAGCTTTATGTCATGAGCTGGACCTTCCTGCCTTCCTCTCTTTGTCTCTGAGGATTATTGCGAAAATGTCGGAAGCATAACGAAAGACTATATCCCTGGTTCCATCATAGGATCAGCGCAATGACCATGACCACCAACTACAGAAGATGAATTAAAACGACGACACAGAAGGAACAGAACTCCTAGAACCACAAAAAAAGGCTTCATCATAACCTCCACTCCTTAACATGTGCAGCTACCAAGATCTCTAGATACAGAGGTCTGATTTTATCACCCTTGACGAAGCAGAAGTCTTCCATACACCACAAAAGCACCAAGGGGAGAGTAAATGAACAGACAAGGAGTAACAGTCAATCCCATGACACTATACTTCAAGGGTGGAGAGACCTGTACTTCCTCTCTAGTGCCCCCAATATTTACTATGCCTATGCAGGAAGAAAAATAAAACAGGAGGGCACAAAATAATCTTTTTTTATCTATTTATTTTTTATCTTTATTTTTATCTTTTTTGACTTCTTTGTTTTGGTGCAGATATTAAAGTTGATGTCCCCAGTCTTATTTAATGTTATTTTATCTTTCTCTTTCTTTTTACGCTCTGGCATTGTTTTATTTCAGGACCAAGACTATTAATGGTGCTTGCCTTTAGTGCTGTAGTGCTCACTGTATATTTTATTTGATATTTCTTTTGTATTGTTATAGTAGTTCAATTCCTTTTTTCTGTTCTCTGTCAAACTGAGGTTGAGAGCCTCTAGAAGGACTATACCCATTTTTGGCTGATTTGATTTTTACTCCACTGTATTGCTTTTTCTTTCTTCAAATGCAACCAAATAACTTGAACTCTCTAGTTCCGCCTCTCAAACAGAGGGGGAAATAAGGGAGGGTATCAGGAACAACCAGATATATGATCACTAAGTAATAAATAGACACAGAGGGGATCACTTATTCTAGCAGCCTGGGGGGTGAGGTTGGGGGATATGGGATGCAGGATGGGAACAGGGGTGGAGGGAGGGCAATTTTGGTGATGGCATTTCCCCTGATTCAATGTTAATATGTACCTAAAATACTACTGTTAAGATATGTAAGCCAATATGGTCAAAATAAAAATAAAAAGGCTCTTATTTTCATTATTACTCAATATATTTTCTTAGCTTTTTGTTCTATTCTTATAATTCATATTGAGTATACAGAATGCTCTCGATTATATTTTCCTTAATAGGTTAAAACCACATAAATTTTCTAGTTCATAGTAATCAGAGAAGAACATATAGCCTATTAACATTGGTTTTTGTCAATTTCACGGCTATCTGTAGATACTAATGTCAGCATCTTATTAGTCAAAGAGAACATTTTATATTTACAGCTTTTACAAAATACATAAAATATTTCCACATTATATATGAAAGAAAATCCTTCTATTATAGTACATAGAGATTGTAACACTGAAAACTTCTAAAACAACATAATGTCTAATTTAATGCAAGTTGAAATGCCAAGGACACATTTAATGTGTATAATAGAAAAAATAACTTATTCTTAATGAAAGATGGCTTAAAAATTATTACAAACATGATAGATAGCAGTATTTTTCTGAAGTAATCATCAATTTACTTTGGCAGAAGTATATATTACATATCAGTAATAAAATTGAAGTCTCAACTAGTTATAAAAACAGTTAATGATTAATTTAAACAATTAAAAATAGTATAATCTGAAATAAATTATATTAACAAGTTTATATAAACTTAAAATAAAAGAATCATTATAATACATTATA
This sequence comes from Suncus etruscus, assembly GCF_024139225.1. NCBI lineage: Eukaryota > Metazoa > Chordata > Mammalia > Eulipotyphla > Soricidae > Suncus > Suncus etruscus. The sequence goes on from NC_064863.1 coordinate 29,589,525, forward strand.
AAGAGTTACTTCCTTTAAAATTTATCCTTTAAAATTCTGAATTGTAATTATGAGAATTTATATGGGTGTTAACAGATTTATCTTATTTTATTAACTTTCAGATATTGAAATAAAAGAAAATTAATAAACAATTATATAAATTGTGATTTACTTTATGGGCCAGAGCGGTAGTGCAGGAGACAGGGCATTTGCCTTGCACTTGTTAACCTAGAACAGACCCCAGTTTGATCCCCTGGCCCCCCAAGCAATTTCTGAGCTCATAGCTAGGATTAACCCCTGAGCAGCATAGGGTGTGACCCAAAAACAAAATAAAACAAAACAAAATTGTGAATTACTTTTAATTTATTTATGAATGTAATTTATATAAATATGTTCATGGAAGTGTACATAATGTCATTTTGTTATACTAATCTGAAAAACGCTATTAAAATCAGTCAACTCAAGGAAAGAGTTTATATATTCTAATTTGTTTGTTTGTTTTATTTTATTTTGGGCTACAACAATGAATTCTTACCAGGGATTAATCTAGGTTCTGCACTCAGAAAATTATCTGGGCCATCTCTGGGGACCATATGGGAAGCTAGGAATCAAATATTGTCCACCACACACGAGGCAAGAGCGCTACCCACTGTACTCTTTTTTCTGGCCCTATTTTCTCTAATATTAAAAAGAGAAAATAATAATTATAGCAATAGATTCCTTAATTTCTACAAAGGAAGAAAATAAGTAAATTTTAGTATTTGCACATATGTATGCTACTATATTAGTATGTGTTGCAAAGTGAAAATTTACATTAGCTTTGGAAAGAACTCTGGCTAATAGGAGAAAATTAACTACCATTAATTCTATAAATCAATTTCACATTGATGAAAACAAAAGAAATATAGCTATGTTAGCTATTGTAATTTTTGATGATTTTATTGTACGGTTTTAAAGAATACCTCTCTAATTTTAATTTATTCAAGCCAAGCTTTACATGAACACATACAAATTTCTACATATTGAGTGTTCACATGATGTACAACCCAAATACCCAGATATTAGGATATGTTTGTGTGTCTAAAAAAATACAAGGCATAATAAAAATACATGGGTAAAAGTGAAAATGGTGTAAAATTAAATATGAAGTATGATGTTGTTGGGAATATAAAACTCAGAAAATCTCATATAATGTAGGGCAACATTTCAATACACACAGAAAATGAGATTTGATGAAAAATAGTAAGCACAGTAAGAATTGAGAGAGATAGCAAATCTATTAGGGTATGTTAGGGTGTTTTCTTGCAAATGGCTGGTCCAGGTTTTATCCCCAGAGCCCATATGGTCCTCAAACCCGGAACCAGGAGTAACCCTAAGTACCACCAAGTGTGAGCTCAAAACCTACATCTGTATGCATGTACATATGTATTATCTATTTATATATCTTCCAAATTATTAATATATATAAGGAATATATAAAGAAATATATAAAGAATTTGAAAAACATTATATTGAGACTTGATATCACTGATTTAAACTTTTAAAGTATAAATGTCTTTTTCTTTGGAAATCAAGAAGGAAACAGAAAGAACAGCTGTGAAGGATTACCATATTTATGATATAACATAAATGTTTGTATTGACTAGGAAGTACTAAGAAGCAACTACCCAAACCTGTGATAATAAAACCAGTATCTTCAGGCCCAGAGAAAGCTTAAAGTACAATAATTTTAAATTAAGTATAAAGTGGACTATATCTCTGGAAAAAACACTACTGAAGCAACCAGTGAATTTTGTCCATCTTCTAATCACTTTCCTTCTGAAGGAAAGTGATATTGGGAAGAATATATATACAGTACATGTACACACATGTGTATGCACATAATGTTTCTTTAAAATTCTCACATAGATTTCGTCTTAACATAGATATTCACTGAATATAAGCTGTGTAAATCCCTTTAAATGTGTAATAGAATATAACATGTTAGCACCTCTGAATACATGATTGTTACAATTTTTTTTTATATAATCAGAAGCTATTTGCCACAATGGTATATAAGTTGAAATCTATTTTAGGTATGGTATGGGACAAGCAATAGTAATTTTGAGTCAGTGAGCCTCTCATCTTTCTTTACATTTTCCTCCGAAATTAAAGCTGTTTTTGTGTGTGTTAATATTGTATTTTATTGCATTACATTATATTATATTGCAGGGGTATCGAACAAGTTCAACACAAAGAACCAAAATTTTAAACTGTGACAGTCAGAGAGCCACAACACACAGTGACCTGCCAAAACAGACAAACACTCACAAAAAAAGCATCTAATTTTAACAATAATCTATTAAACACATATTGCATTTTGCCATTTTGAGTGAGGGTCAAAATCCTGCAGTGATGTGTGCTGCGTCCTCCACACTAAGAACTAACGGCCAGATGTGACCCAACATGTGCCACACGGGTCCTCTGCTCGCTGGCCCATGCAGTTGTTTCCGAGGGATGGGAGACGGGATGCCGCAGCCTGGGGGCGGGACTCCGCGCGCTTGGAGATCTCTCCTCAGAGGTCCCTCCTCAAAAGCAGCAGAACAAAATCCAAGCTTGGCAAAGAACCACAGTATACAAAATAATGATAAGAGGCAAAGAGCCACATTCATTTTGGCCGGGAGCTTCATGCAGCTCCAGAGCCACGTGTTCGCCACCCCTGTTGTATTGTATCATAATTTAGTCTTTAACTTTTCACAGAACATATTTAGGTGGCTCACTTCCAAGGCCTGATTCATATTATTTTTCTTTTTTTAAAATATATTTTTTATTTAAGTAACATGATCACAGTTGGGTTACAGTCATAACCAGAACAACCCCTTCAGCAGTGTAACATTACCCCTCCCCCCTTCCCATCCCCTTTCTGTATTCAAGACAGGCATTTGTTTTTAAGTTCGGTAAGTTGTATTTCTTTTTCTTAAAGGATAAGAGTAAAAACATATAAGTAAAGGTGTGATAGTGGCAATCGCTGTTGTTTTCATAGGTCCAGAAAAATGGAGAAAATGGGAAAAAATTCTTGTCCTGATTACAAAAAGGCCTCATCCCAGAAGTTTATTGGCATAAGATCGACTCTGGGTTCCAGGCATACCAGTTCATCAAACCCGAGTCATTCTCCGTGGTCCCGGTGAAACTTTTTCACACTTTAGCTGTTGTTTGTATCAGATTCTTATATTTAAAGACTCTGGATTCTGTGCATTTCTTTCATCGATGTCAGGCTGATGTGGAGCATCCTCTAGTTTCAGCATAACATTAAATGCGGAGGGATCTGCCCTGCATGCAGACTATTGCTGAGTCGTCTGGGTATTGGGATCACTCTTTGGAGTAAGTCAATGCCAAAGCAGTGGTAGGTCTTCCCTGGTAAAGGCTTGGATCCTGGTAATGTTATTGACAATTGTGGTTGTTTCCATAGATGGTATCCTTTGTTCAGGTGTGTGTGGGCGATGCCCATTCTTCTGAGGCCTAAGCCAAATCATTATGCCAATGTTCAGGGTAAAAGGCCTAATTACATTACCAAATTTGTGTTCCCATCTCTATTAGATAAGAACTTGTTTGCATATGTATTATTTTCCCATTTTAATATGCCAATGCAAAAGAGAAGCAATGCCACAGATATCGTTGGTGCATCTGGGAGCTGACGAATGAAGTCCAACATTCCCTGTAACTTGGTTCAAACTTGAAATCTATACAGAGACACTCTTCTACCAGTATTGCTTATAAAACAGATCTCAAAGGGGGAAAAATCAAACAATCAAATAACAAGTCCAGTGGGCAAAATTGTCACTATATGAGGATGTTCAAAAAGAGTTATAGATGTTAAGGGAATACATCTGAGATATACAAAGGAGATACAAGTGTCCCTTTTATGTTTTAGAAATAGTCAAAAGGGAAGGGGGTGTTTCCAAGACACCATTTTGGTCTGTGATTTGGACAAGTGAAGAGCAAATGGAGCCATGTCTCCCCTTTGTTGCCTGCTGAAGCTTCCGACTCCCCGAGAGGCAAGAGGCGTTTGCTTCCTAATTGCTAAAAGTTGAAAGTTCACCAGTCCCCTCCCAGGCCCTTTCAGGAACTAGGAAGCCTGGGGTCTCTTTCAAATTGCACCTCACCGGAACCTCTTGCTGGGACCCTGAGCAGGTGTCCAGGAATAACCCTGGAGACTGGGAGGAAGGAGATAGAAGGCTGTGGAAAAGAGCCGAGGCTGAAACTTCACCTTATCTTGGCTAAAAAGCCTACAGCATGGAACCTTGCTGTGACGCGTTGCCTGCTGAAGCTTCAGACCCCACCCAAAAAATTACTGTGAAAGATATATAATCCACCTTGGCCAAAACAAAAATATTAGTACAGAAAATGGTTAAATGCGGGGTAACAAGAGATGGGAGTGAGGGAGTAAAGGAATAAAACGAGCTCCTGGACATCTTTCAGATTATGACAAGCACATGAAACACAATGATGTCCAAATATTTGTTATTGTGTTCCGCGTGGGGGCTACTGTCAGGTGGCCAGGAAAAGCCCCTGGAGTTCCGGAGGAAGGAGGTAGAGGGCGGGATGCTGGGGTGACCCATGTCCCGCAGCCCTTTTTAGGCCTTGGCATGGCGGAAGGCTGCCAAATGCCATGCTGGCAGAACCTCCCGGCTCCCAGGAAGGAAGGAGGTCCTTTCAGAAAGCTTTTTTTTTTTTTTACACATTTTTCTTATCACAGCTCTTATCATTAATTTTCAGTATATACACTTCTCTCCAGTATGAATAACAAAACAGTAGTGACTTTCCTTAGCATAGTTTTCATTTAAGTAACGCATGTTTATATATACTTAATTTTATGATAATTTAAAATGCATGGGAGAAAACATATTCTAACCATTTTAAGAGTATAATCAATAATCAGTTTTACTGATACTATAATACAAATATTACAGTTAGGGGGCTGCACAACACTCATTGTAATATTCAAACAGGCATTATTGGTGGTGGAACTTGGGGAGACGTAGCCAGGTTCCAGTAATTAATTACATGGTTCTAGTAATGAAATTTGAGTTATTATGAGCTGGAGAGTCTAGCAGATAAAGAACTTGCCTTGCTTTGTACACAGTTTACCCAGATTAAATTCCTGGCACCAAATATAATATCCTGCAATCTATCTGGAAAAAAAATCTCTAAATTTGACCCAGGAGTAATTGCTGAGCATAGCCAAGTGGATTTGAAATAAAATAAAACTCAAGGTCTATGGTATGCAAGGCTTATATAAACCATGCCTACTATTTATTTCAGTGTTCTCACTGGTTGAGTAATCAATGTTTATTTTTTGGGGGACGAGTCACACCCAGCAGCGCTCAGGGGTTACTCCTAGCTCTATGCTCAGAAATCACCTCTGGCAGGCTCGGAGGACCATATGGGATGCCGGGATTTAAACCACCGACCTTCTGCATGCAAGGCAAGCACCTTACCTCAATGCTATCTCTCCAGCCCCAATCAATGTATTTTTAAATAAAGAGGAGCTTATGGGTTTCCAACAACTCTAAGACCATTTTTCTAGAAATTATAATGACATTACATATATATGTATATATATATATATATGTATACACACACACACACTTATAGAGCTATATAACTGTGGGTAGGCTATTTTCCTTACACACTTAGAACACTGGTTCTATTCAAAGCATCCCATACAGTCCTCCAAACATAACAAAGAATGACTCTGAGTGCAGAGCCAAGAATATCCCCTGTACACTGCCTTGTGTGACCCATAATAAAACAAACAAACAAAAAACATGATCCCTAAAGTCCATTGGTCACATTTATATTTTTGTTACTTTTGTATTATCTTGCCTATTGTACCTTATATTTTGCCTAGTAATTAATAAATTATTAAAATAGAGATATGTGTAGTATTTTATATATTTCATGAGGTATTTATATAACAAAATTCCCACTAATTTAAAAATTATGGTTTAATATTTGTATTTTCTCAGTTCTTGTAAGTTTGAAGAATAATAAAGGTCTAATTTTCTCCAAAGTATAGCTCTTTCTTTTAATTTATAGTTTGCAAATACAAACATAAGCCAGAGAACTAAAGTCCAAAAAGGAATTTTTTTATAACAGAATAAAAAGTTATACCTTAAATTTCTAAATCAGCAGTTCTATGCTTAGTTAATTCCTTATAAATTAATGTTTAATAATTTTGAAAATTATTATAGAGCCAATAGTATTAGATAATTCAAATGCTATCTATTTACTTCTCAGCTATTCTGTCAAATTGGCCTCTCTCTACTTGTTTTTGCTTTAACCATCTCACTTTATTTATTTCTTCCGTTTTCCACAATAAGTTGTGATATTTTATTTGCTTTCCTTTAATTTATTTTCACAGGAAGACTACTTTTGGCAGCTAGCCAACCTTTGCTTTCTGTGAGGGAAACAAGTGCAGTTTGTTATGTGCAAAGTTGCTTTTTTTCTGTTCTTGGAAAAGTCAAACAGAGAGAGTATTCAGCCAGCATTTTTTCCACCTCATTTGGACAGAGATGGTACTTCCACAGATTGCCTTCTGAAAATGTCTCCATGCTAACTCAGCCTCTGGTACTCCACTGGACATTGAACATCATGACCTAATCATACTTACCAAATTCTGAAATGTACCAGATTATTCTGTTAATCTTTACCATTTTCTAAAGTAAAACCAAGGATAGTAACATTGTTCATAAAACTTCAAGGCCCATATGCCATTTTAGCATTTGAAAATGCATTAAACAATTTTTAAACCTAAAAACTTAAACAATTCTTACAGAATATAGGTAAGATTATTAACAAATTAAATTCAGAGATTATAAGTTATTATTAAGGATGATTATTTTATATTGATTTCACATGTAATCTGATGGAAAACAGTGTTTCTGTTCCTTAACCACAGATTTTTGAACAAAATTTATATGTCACAAATGGGGCCAGAACAATAGCTTTGCTCACAACTGAACTGAGTTGGATCCTAGGCATCCGTTAATCCTGCCAGGAGTAATTTCTGAGCACAGACCCAGGAATAACCCCTGAGAACTGGCATGTATGCCCAAAAAATCAATAAAAAATATGAGTCTTAATATGACTTCAATAAAATATAAGGAAAAAAGTCCTAACTAAATAATGATGAGGATGTGGATAAAACAAAATACATAAATAATTTTCCTTGGTATCTTAATAGTAATACATTGGAGTTTAACAAATTTCAAGATTAGTCAATGATTTTTGAGTTCTGCTCCTACTTTGGTTTATTTGATACTGCTGAGAAAGTTTGAAGTCAATTATATTAAAACTAAAATTAGATTTATGTTCTCATCATTTATCTATTTTTCAGGCTGAGTGTTTTATTTCAATGTATATCTATGGTTTGAAAATGATAATAAGAACAGAGCTATAGCACAGCTGGTAGGGCATTTGTCTTGCAAGCAACCAATCTGATTGAATCACCAGTATCCCATATGTTTCCCTATGTCTGCCAGGAGTAATTTCTGATCACAAAGCCAGGATTAATGCTTAAGTGCTGCTCGGTAAGGCCCCCAAATAAACAAATAAAGATAATGATAATAATAATAATAATAAAAAGGAAAAATTTCAACATTTCAACACACAGATCAAGGAGCATAACTTCAAGAATTATTGCATGTGTTCAGTGAAATGAATCAGAATGTATATATACATATATGTATATGTATATATATGAATATATAAATATCCTCAAATTGAGGAAAAGCTTTGAACTGTTTTCATAAAATTGTTACTCCAATTTATGAGTCCTAATGATAGCCTACCCTTGATCATCACAATGTAACTTTGGGGTATTTTATTATGAATGTGGGGAGCACAGAAATTCACAGCACTAATCTAAACACCAATTTAGTCATATCTTCAGAAGTCATGTTGCTTGTTGAGAAGATTAAGAACATTACAGTGCTTTTAGTGTTATAAATAGTAAGAATTAATTTCAGATATTTTACTAATATAAAAATAAAAGAAGCTCTAATAGCTAAGTTGAAATATTTTCTTTTATAACAAGTTCACAGGAATAGAAATGTAGAACTATATTTCACATTAATGATTAAAATCAAGAATATCAAAAGATATAAAATATGAAAAAAACAGATATGTAAAGTGAATAAAAAGAAACCTTTAATTCAGTCACTAATATCACAATATAAGATAATTTAACTTCTTTTTAAAAGCAGATGACTTCTAAATTGAACTTATTATTGAAGAAAGGAAACCATTTCAGGACACCAGTGTCCTCTGGTTCTTTGTCTTTTTTTTTTTTTGAGAAATATTTTAAGAGCAAGATAGTATAAATACTGGTCACTATTTTTGTTCTTTTTTGTTTAGAGATAAAATTATAATTTAATACAGGATCCAAAACAAACTGCACGTTCTTAAATACTTTTTTTGTAATAATTTGTATTGTGACCAAAGTGAATTATGAATCTTTCACAGTAATATTTAAGGTATATAGTGACAATGAATCAGGGTCATTCTCACCACTAATATTGTCCTCCTTCCACCCCTGTTCCCAGCATGCTCCCATATCTCCCTCATTTGCCCGGTGGACTGCTAATGTAACTAGTCCCCTCTGTGTATAACTTGTTGTAGATTGGTTATTCAATTCTGTTGTCATTGACTTTGGGTTTGGTGTTTAATTATTACCATTTTTTATTTCCATTCAATGTTTATATGACTGTTTGGTCCTGGTACCATCCATTTCCCCCCTCAATTTATGAGACAGAACAAGATGATTCAATTTATGTTGTTCTGTTGCAAAAGAAAGAATAAAAAAGAGAAGAAAAAGAGGAGGAGAAGAAGGAAAAGAAGAGGAAGAAGAAGAAAAGTAGAAGAAGAAGAAGAAAGAAGAAGAAAAAGAAGAAGAAGAAGAGGAGGAGGAGGAGGAGGAGGAAGGAGGGCTGGTATGGTAAGGCTTTGTGATTTTTTTTTGCATAGGCACAGTGAGTATTAGCCAGGAAACTTCCACTCAGTTGCTCAGTTGTGGGTGATAAAATAGGCCTCTGTAGCTAGAGATTTTGGTATTTGCACAATTCATGGAAAAAAATCTAGGATATAGTCTTTATTTTTCTAGAAGTTCTGTTCCATCACAGTTTTTGTAATCAGTCTTCTGTAATTAGTGAGCTTTGTTTTTGCACAGACCCTAGGATGTAGCCTAGGATAATCTTTCATTATAGTTCCAGAAGTTCTGATCAGTTGGGGTTGTCTAAGTCAGACCTCTGGAATTAGCGATCTTGGTTTTTGTATGAATGATAGACCAAAGCCTAGGCTAGGGTCTTTCTTATTGGTCCCAGGATAAGTTCTGCCTAGTCATGGTTGTCAAAGTCAGTCTTCTACAGTGGTATTGGTTTTCGAATGGATCGAAGGAGGACATTTCTTCTGATTTCATCTTACCATTAGGTTATGAGATAGGGCAAACTGCTCTTAAACCGAGTTGTTGCTTCCTCAACTATTTTTGTTCTTTAATAATCTGGTCATGGATATATTTTTATGTATAGAACTTGCTTTCCATGTATGAGGCCTAGGGTTCATTTCTGGGTCTAGTTCAAAAACTTTTGCTAAATGATAGCATATAACTGAGAGGTTAGTTTTGACTCGGAAGAAAAGTTTAGTGCTAGTTTGGGGATGAGAGCACTTAGGGCCATCACTTAGGGGTAAAATGTGTCTAATTAGTTAGGGATGGGTAGCATGATGGGCAAGTGCAAAAATTGTGTTTGTGTATAAAGTATCATCTAATTATACAACTAGAGCTTAAGTTCATAATTAGTTTAGGTTCAATGAAGATAACAGTGTAGTGTAAATAACGATGTAGTGAAATGATCGGGGCATTTTGGTGTGAGTGTTGTGTGTAATGATGTATTCATGAAACCCTATTTACATCAACATCATTGTAAAAATTTAAAACATGTTTTTGTTAATTGTAAACTAAATTTAAAAACAATGGATGCTAGGATAAGAGTTTTACTCTGTGAGCTTGCTTCAGTTCGTTACCGGAACTGGTTTCTCAAAGCTTTCTTTCTCTTTATTATGACGTCTGTTAAATAAAAGGCCATCTAGATGGGACACCAAAGCCACTTTAGTGTCCTTTCAACATGACATGGTATGTGGTATTTCATAGAGCAGCTATTATACACTAAATCTCCTGTAACATATTAATATCTATAATGAAATATGTTCTTAATACTTATTTAAAACAATGAAACAAAGTATTATTTTGAAAGAATTTTGGGCACAATATACATTTATTACCACTTCAAAGTTAATAAATACAGCTCTATGCCTTGAATCCATATATTTTGGTTCACAGTTATAGTCTCTCTTTTAATTCACCATAAACTTTGATGAAAGATGTGTTAGATGGAGACACAGATGTATTCTAAATATTTATGTGAGTTCCTTTTAAGCAGGTGTTGTTTTTCATTCTGGGAATAGCTAAAATGCTAAAATGGTATGTATATGTTTCCTTATTAGTGTGAACACTAACCAATTCTCATGTTTATTGTGACTCAAAGTTTCTACATAGATCTGTTTCTAAAAATTGACTTTGACTATGGTTAGAACCCACTATCCTATGCAGTTATTTTAGAGTCTGGAGTCAGCCAGACATTTACTGTAAATGTCCTGCTGGAATGGTTTATTGGGCACAAAGTTGCTGTTCTCTGATGGATTTCAAACACATACATGCTGGTGTGACATTGAATACAATTCTTTATTCCTAAGTTTATCTATGTCTGAAAGTCCAATATATTTCTTTTTGAATATAAAAATTGGTTATACATATTTGTATTCATCTAGTCATAAAATAATTCCACATATAGTAATATTAATATTTATTATATGTATATATTATATAGTTTTGTAAAAATTTATTTTTAACAACTTCATGCTACTTTAGTCAATTATCTAGGTTAGTTTTGTATTCCCCTGTATAACAATCTCAGTATAATTACCTCAAAATTTTCTTACTACCTGTAATTACATCAAGTCCTTGACATCTGGGCCTCTTAAGAAACAAAGGACAATTCTAAATTCTTTGTTTCATGTCTAGCACACCAATCTTATAATTTTAAGCTTCAATTTCTTCTTTGTAATCACTGCTGTATTTTCTGATTCAGTCACTCATTTTTTAAATATCACAGAATCTGATTAGCTTTTTCATGCTGTACTTTGTAATTTGACTTCCCTTTTAGAGTTTCTTACACATAACAATATTGAACATTATCTGAAAAGGAAATTATAAACTTCCATGTTATTGTGGCTAACTATATTTTTGTTTTGTTCTTTATCACTTTATTTGACTACATCTAGCACATCTATATCTTTTACTTTCATTTTAAATCTGGAAATTGAATTAGAGTTAAATAACTTTTTTATAAAAGTTGGTGTTATGATTTCATTTGATCTTATTTGTTGGTTTGTTCATGTTGTTTGGTTTTAGTTTGGTTTTAGCGTCTCTGGCTTCAGTTTGTATGAGGTCTCTATTTTTGATGACTGTGCTTGAAAAACTAGGGTGTAGAAAGATTAAGCCATTAGGCCGAAGGGCTTGTTTGTATTTGTGTCACTATCAATCATTTCACCTAAATAGAGTCCTGAATTTGAGATATGACAGTTCACCGTCAATCATTTTGGAGAGGTATTGAATGAAAAGCATAGACCATAATAGTTTATTGTGCTACTTGCCATGGTTCTGGTCTGCTCATTCATATGTGTTTTCCCTGCTCTACTCCACCCTGATTACATTGTTGAACTGGTCGCTTTTTGAATGGTTCCTCTGATGCTGTGTCCATGACACTAAACTCTGTTATTACCTCTGAACTGTGTCCCTAAACTTAAGAGCAGCCGCCAGATATTTCTTTTCATCAACCTGTATCTATCTGAGAGTGAAAGTCTTCTTAACAAAAAAACATTCTTAGAACAGGGCATTGTTCTCTGAGGAACAAGAGTTAAGTCAGCCTCACACAGGGCTGTAGGATATTCCCAGTGTCATGCTTTGTGATTGTGACTTGCTCCAATAAGAAAACAAAGCAAATAAAGTAAATAAAGCACCAATTTTGCTTTATGGCTTATGACAATGTAATTTTAAAATATAGTAATATTTTTGCATATGTCTTATGCAATATATTATAAAAAATAAATTTTTGTTTTTAAGGGCCATAGTTGGCAGTGCTCAGGGAATACTGGTGGCTATGCACTGAGGGATATTTTTGCATGGGTTTATGGACCTTTTGGATGAAAAGTAACAGAATCTGAATTGGCAAGGTTCAAGGCAAGCAATCTGACCTTGTATTTCTGCTAAGTTTGTAGAAACACAAAATGTCTAATTATTTATTTGATTAAAGTAGGAATAATATTAACATACATTTCAATCTTCAGTTTATCTTTGTTTGGGGATCTGATAAAATGTAATTGTGTTGTCATGCCAATTTTAAAATATTTGATTCAAGTAATCAATGTTATCTAATAATACCAGATGTTTAAGATATCTGTGAATAAACACCATTAACTGATCATATGGAATTAGTGCTTGTCATATTATACTGGTTTAAATAAGAACAAAAGCTCAAAATGAATTTAAGATTAAAGTGGAATTTCAGATTAAACAATAATACCTTCACTTTATCAGCAAAATAAAACTATTTATTATTTCATAAAAATAAAGTGCTATATAACACAAAATAAACAAGATAACGGACACTTTAAAACATTGATTAAGAACTGGGAAGTATTGTAAGACAATCACTAATTATTACTTCTCAAATGAAAATATATATGTAATTGTGACTCTATCAAAAAGCATATATAGACCTTTAAAGTATTAAACTGTTTTATACTAGGACATCACTTTTGTTTTAGTACGAAAACTACAACACTTACAATAAAAGGATGGTTGTTCTTAAAATTGTTTAAAATATATTGTACAAATGAGAAGTGCTAAAAACACAGGGTGATTTCCAGCTTTACCACATTCTGATTTATGATTAATATGTATGCATATATATGTAATGGAAGTTACTGTAATATTATTTCTATATGATAAATAGTATGTAAAATCTATTTCAATGACAAATCTCACATGTTCAAGAAAAGTGCATATGTAACAATTCATTATTTGAGCAGTAAAAGCCTCCAAAATCACTACTAAATTATTATTTTGTACACAGTAGTCATGTATCCCATTTTACCAGGGACATTTAGGGACTGTTTTCTAATTTCATAGCTATTTTCTTTGACAAATCACACACAATATAAAAAAATATTAGTTACTTATGTATTTTTGTATTATCATGATTGAATTATTTATATTCTACGTTGTCTCAATTCTATATTGTTCCTATCTTACATAATATATTTATTTATTTATTTCTAATATTAGTAAATATTTAAACATTTATCATCGATTTATGCATAATAAATATGTCATTTTCTTGCTTATTTATTGCTTAGATATTTCAGTGTTTTTCCTTTACATTAAGTATCTACCAGATAACTTTATTGATAGAGTTTAAGCTTGATATGATTAAAATAATTTCTGGCTTTTATTTTTTTAATTTTTTCATTAATCATCAGTGACAATCATCTAATTGCTACAAACTCATATTTTATAGCATCAATCTACATTTTAGTAACTCATATACTTTTTTTTTTGATCATAGTGGTTTACATGTTGACAATAATATTTTAGTTAAATATTTACATAACATCAGGGGGGATTCCCATCACCAAATTGTCTTCCCTTCACCTCTGTTTTTGTCGTATCTCCCATATCCACTTCCTTCACCCCCAGGGCTGCTAGAATATGTGGTCCCCTATGTACCTATCCTACCACCTAGTATTCTTGCATCTGATTGGTCTAGGTGTCTCCCTAATTTCCCCCTCTAAATGGGTGATAGGCCTAGCTAGTTAAGTTTGCGTGGTTTGGTCTGAAGAAGAGAAAAGTAGTAAACTGGGGTAAAAGTCTAATACTCCAAAAGTGGGCATAGTCCTTCTAGAGGTTCTCATCATCGATTTGGGGGGCGATGGAGAAAAAAGAAAATGAAACATTCCATCAGTACAAAACAAAACAAAACAAAACAAAAAAAAAGTGTCCATTATCCAGTGAGGACTCCAACAATAATGGTAAGTACCACACATGCACAAAACAAAAACAAAAACAAAAAACAAACAAACAAATAAAACAAAGCAAAACAACACAAACAAACACAAAAAAAAAAAAGAAAAAGAAAGAAAAAAGAAAAAACTGCCATGGTCCTGATATAAGAAACATGACTTAGCCCATAAAGAAAGAAAAGAAAAGAGGAGAAAAAAAACTAGGAATATCTGGGGACAACAGCTTCAATAACCACACCTACACAGAGAAATCGATCAAAAAATTGTTATGTAAGTAAAAATAATAGTAATAATAATAAATTAAGGTACAAAATAATATATAATAAGTAAACAATGCTTTGTGTTTGTTTTTTTTTCCTCCTGCCCTGGCACAGTAAATGTTGGGGTCATTCGAAAAGGAATTCACTTGGCCTAAGAGTTATGGGTTTCTCCGCCCTTGGAATATATTGTCATGGGATCAACTATAGACTCTGTTCAGGATCATTTACTCTCCCTGTGGTCTTTTGTCGTGTTTGGGAGACTTCCGTTCTGTTCTGGGTGGTACAAACAGACCTCTGTGTCTTGAGATCTCAGTATCTGCACAAGTTCAGGATTGGGATTTACGATGACGTCAGTCTTTGTGGTTCAGGAGTAGTTCTGTTCCCTCATTGTCATTTTAATCCATCTTCTGTGGTTGGTGGTCTTGGTCTTTGCACTGTACCTAGGATGGCACTTAGGATAGCATCTTTCTTTGTGCTTCTAGAAGCCAGATTCCTTTACAATTGTCTCTGCTAGACCTTTGGAAGTGGGGTTCATGGTTGTTGTGCAGGTCGTAGTTCAAACCCTAGACTAGGGCTTTTTTATTGGTCCCATGGTGTATACCGTCTGGTTATGGTTCTAGCAGCCAGTCATCTGTAAATCGCGATCTTGGCTTTTGGATCTACCAAAGGGTGACAGGTCTTCTGATTTTGTCTTATTGTTAGCTGGTAAGGTAGGGTAACCTGCTCTTAGATCAAGTTGTTCCCATTTTCCTCGTTCAGCATGACATACTGGAGCTGGGACTTGATGGTGACCCTGTCGTATTAAGGCTGTCCTGGCTGGGATTTGTTTCTTGTAGTTGTCATGGAGGACTGTGCCGTTTCTATGTCTTGGACCCAGGGTTCAAGGCTGGACAGATGGTATCTAATCATCTGAGGTTTAAGTTGATTCCACATGACATTTTTTCCAGGTAGGAGATATCCCTGTATTGTAAACAACTATGAGTTCCCATCTCTAGTAGATAGGAGCTCTTTTTTGTATGTAAGACTTCCCCCCTTTTTTTTTTACTGTGCCTTTGCAGGGGGAAATGGCGCTACATTCATTATATTGTCAGTGACTTTGGGGGTGGACAAAGGGGAAAACAAAAACAGGTCACATACCCAGAGAAGGTAAAAAAAAAGAAGAAAAAATAATAAGAATATATATATATCAAGGAATAAGAATATATATGTGTTCTCATATGTATGTGTAGGACCGACACATTTAAAAAAATATATGGTAAAAAAAATAACAAAAAACAAAACAAACAAAAAAAACAAAAACACAAACACACACACACACCAAAAAAAAAATCAAAACAAAACAAAGAAAACAGCAAAATAAGGAAGTATTTAAAGGACCAAAGTGATGCAATAGACTACTTTACATTTGGGGTAAAGCAAGTAAAGGGGTGGTGTAATACAGGTCTTATGCTTATGTTGGGAGTACAGTTTTTCTCATTGTCTTTTGGGTTTTTCTTGTGGTGTGTGGGTTCTCCGGCACTTTTCCTTCACGCCCCCTGACCTTCTTCAGATTGGCAAATGGTTTGCGGCAGGGAGGTCCTGGAGAAGATCTTGCCTTAGGGCTACTTTTGGGAGTAAGACCAGTTTCAAGCAGCAGTCCACATTAGGGGGAGTTGATAGGGAGGGCCCGCATGAGTCCGCAGGGGAGTTGGCTGCCTTTTCTTGCAGGAGGCGAGGTGTGGGATTGACTGGGTGTTACTTCGCTTGGGTGCTGGGTACTGGGTCGTTGGGGTAGGAGGTCAATCTTGTTGCCTAATATATTAAGGACTGAGGGTGAAGAGTTTTAATATGGTGGGAGGTCTGGATGGGAGTGGAGGGTGGAGGGATAGTTGGATTTCCAGAGGGGGAAAGGAGAAGGCATATGGGAGGGGTAGGAAGGGAGAAAAGAGAAACTACCTTGGGAAGAAAGGGAAAAGAGAAAGGAGAAAAAGTAAAGAAAAGAATTAAGAAAAGGAAAAGAAATAAAAAAATAAATGAATAAAAAAAAAAGAAGTGGTGAGAAGAGAGGAGAGAATAGCAAGGGGATGCTAGTTTGCTTGAATGTGTTCGTTGAATAGGGCATGTAGTTTGTGTCTGTACGTCGCTGTTACTGCTTCGGTGGTCTGTCTGGTCACGTGCTTCAATCCCTAAAAGAAGGTATAACCTAGAGATAAAGTGTATGTTAGAGAGTTTTCTCGGGCCGCCTTGTAGTGCAGACTAGGTATGGTATCTCGTGTGGTATCCTGAGCTGCCATCTTAGCTTGTCCGCCTTTTGTATCTAAGAACACCTGTGGACAGAAAAGCTGAGAGGTTATTTTAAATATAGTAAGATAGAGGCATTAATACGTAGTGATATGGGATGTTTCCATTGGAGTCAGTGGTTTGCCGTGGTATTCTTTTTTTTTTTTTTTTGGTTTTCGGGCCACACCCGGTAACGCTCAGGGGTTACTCCTGGCTATGCGCTCAGAAGTCGCTCCTGGCTTGGGGGACCATATGGGACGCCGGGGGATCGAACCGCGGTCCGTCTCCTAGGCTAGCGCAGGTAAGGCAGGCACCTTACCTCCAGCGCCACCGCCCGGCCCCTGCCGTGGTATTCTTTACCTGTGTTCCTATATATGATCTCTGAGGGATTATTGTGGGCCATTGTTGTAGAAGGTTGATTACATACCTGTTCTCTCTATGCTGCTGTTTCTGGTGTTGCTGTTTTCTTTGTGGTATAACGTGTAGTCAAGAGTTTGCGTTGTTCCTTTTTCATGTATTTTGGGCACTGTTCCCATGTACATGTCGACTATTCCAGTGTTTGGAGCTTCTAATGTTAGACCCTGTTATTTGATTATTAAGTATTAGTTGTGTTTGAGATGTATGTTCTATGTGCTTCAGAATAGTGCTACCATTCTGTGTTTATCTTTTGTCTTCTGACTTACTTCGTTTAACATAACATGATCTAGGTCCATCCACGTTGCTGCAAAATCTGTGATTGTATCGTTTCTGACTGCCATGTAGTATTCCATTGGGTATAGATACCACATCTTAATGACCCATTCATCTGTTGTTGGACATCGCGGTTGGTTCCAAGATTTGGCTATTATACTGAGTGCTGCGATAAATAGTGGGGTGCACACGTATTTTGGGATGAATGTTCTTCCCAGTTGGGGGTATATACCTAGGAGTGCAATTGCCGGGTCAAATGGCAGCTCAATTCTGAGTTCTTTGAGCACTCTCCAGACTGTTCTCCATAGGTGCTGGACTAGGGGGCATTCCCACCAGCAGTGGATAAGAGTTCCCTTCATACTGCAACCCCGCCAACAAAGATTGTTCTCAGTATTTTTGATGTGAGCCATCCTCACTGGTGTAAGGTGGTATCTCATTGTTGTCTTGATTTGGATCTCTCTGATGATGAGTGAAGATGAGCATGTATTCATGTGTTTGTTGGCCATCCTTCTGTCCTCCTCAGAGAAGTGTCTATTCATTTCTTCTCCCCATTTTTATGGCTTTATTTGATTTTGAGGGGCTCAGTTTTCTGAGTGCTTTGTAAGTTCTAGATATCAGCCCTTTATCTGATATGTCTAGTGAAAAGATTTTTTCCCATTCTGTTAACTGTCTTCTTGCATTAAGTAAAGTTTCTTTCGCCATGCAGAAGCTTTTTAGTTTGATATAGTCCCATTTGTTTATGTTTGCCGCTAAGGTTCTTGCCATTGGTGCTCCATTCTCAAAGACCTTTTTCATATATAGGTCTTCGAGTGTTCTGCCTATTTTATTCTTGATAAACTTTATAGATTCGGGTCTGATTTCAAGGTCTTTAATCCATTTTGAGTTGACTTTTGTATAAGGAGTGAGGTATGGGTTGATTTTTACTTTCGTACATGTGGTTTTCCAGTTGTGCCAACACCATTTGTTGAATAGGCTTTCTTTGTTCCATTTCAGATTCTTGCCTCTTTTATCAAATATTAGTTGACTGTATATCTGGGGGTTTATGTCTGGGAATTCTGTTCTGACCCACTGGTCTGAGGTCCTGTCTCTGTTCCAGTACCATGTTGTTTTGATTACTATGGATTTATAATATAGTATCAAGTTAGGTAAGGAGATTCCACCCAGCTTCTCGTTTTTCAGTATATGCTTGGCTATCCTGGCTCTTTTGTGGTTCCAGATGAATTTTGTGATTGATTGTTCTATTTCTTTAAAGAATTGTGTCTGGATTTGGATAGGGATTGCGCTAAACCTATATAGGAGTTTGGGAAGAATGGTCATTTTGACTATATTGATTCTACCTACCCATGAGCATGGGATGTTCTTCCATTTCTTTAGATCGTCTTCAATTTCTTTCTGAAGTGTTTTGAAGTCTCCCTGGTATAGGTCTTTCACTTCTCTTGTAAAGTTGATTCCTAGATACTTGATGTTTTTTGATACTATCTTAAATGGAATTGTAATTTTAATCTCTCTTTCCTCAACTTCATTGTTTGTATATAGAAACGCTACTGTCTTTTGTGTATTGACTTTGTATCCAGCCACTTTGCTGTATTGGTTGATTGTTTCTAGGAGTTTTACTGTGGACTCTTTAGGGTTTTTGATGTATATCATCATATCGTCGGCAAATAGAGATAGCTTGTGTTCCTCTTTCCCTATTTGAATTCCTTTGATTCCCTTCTCTTGTCTGATTGCTATTGCTAGGACTTCTAAGGTTATATTGAATAAGAATGGAGAGATTGGACAGCCTTGCCTGGTTCCTGACCTTAGTGGGAATGCTTCTAGTTTCTTGCCATTGAGTATAATGTTGGCTGTAGGCTTTTCATATATAGCTGTAACTATCTTGAGGAAGGTTCCTTCTAACCCTATTTTGCTGAGAGTCTTTAACATGAAAGGATGTTGGATTTTGTCAAACACCTTCTCTGCATCAATTGATAGGATCATGTGGTTTTTGTCTTTCATGTTGTTAATGTGGTGTATAATGTTGATTGATTTGTGTATGTTGAACCAACCTTGCATTCCTGGTATGAATCCCACTTGGTCGTGATGTATGATCTTTTTGATGAAGTGCTGGATTCTGTTTGCTAAGATTTTGTTGAGTATCTTTGCATATATGTTCATTAGTGAGATTGGTCTGTAGTTTTTCTTTTTGGTGGTGTCTTTGCCTTCTTTGGGGATGAGTGTGATATTAGCCTCATAAAAGGAGTTGGGGAGGATTCCTGTTTTTTCTATGGCTTGGAAAAGCCTATGGAAAAGTGGTAGCAAGTATTCCTGAAATGTTTGCTAGAATTCACCTGTAAATCCATCTGGGCCTGGGCTTTTGTTCTTAGGGAGTTTTTTAATTACCTCTTCGATTTCCTCTGAGGTAATTGTTCTGTTTAGACTTTCTAGATCTTCCTTTTCCAGTCTTGGAAGAGGGTGTTTTTCCAAGAATCTGTCGATTTCTACTGGGTTTTCTAGCCTAGGTGAGTATAGTTGTTCATAATATGATCTCATGATATGTTGTATTTCTTGTGGTTCTGTTGTAATATCTCCCCTTTCATTTGTGATCCTACTGATTTGGGTGTTTTCCCTCTTTTTTTTGGTGAGTTTTGCCAATGGTTTGTCTATCTTGTTTATTTTTTTGAAAAACCAACTCCTGGTCTCATTGATTTTTTGTATTGTTTTCTTAGTTTCTATGCTGTTTATTTCTGCTCTGGTTTTTATTATTTCTTTCCTTCTGGTTGTGGTTGGATTTCTCTGTTGCTGTTGTTCTAATTCTTTGAGGTGATCTTTTAAACTGTTGGTTTTGTTATTTTCCTGTTTCTTGACATAGGACTGTATTGCTATGAATTTCCCCCTAATTACGTCTTTTGCTGTGTCCCATAAATTTTGACATGTTGTCTCTTCATTGTCATTTGTCTCAAGGAATATTTTTATTTCTTCCTTAAGTTGTTTTTTGATCCAGCTGTTGTTGAGAAGCATGTTGTTTAATCTCCAGGTATTAGTTTTTCTCCATTGCTTCTTCTTGACATCAATTTTGACCTCTGTTGCATAGTGATTTGAGAGGGTACTTCTAATGATCCTTACCTTTGTGGTCTTATATAGGTTGGCTTTGTATCCTAATACATGGTCTATTCTGGAGAAGGTTCCATGTGGGTTTGAGAAGATGTGTATTCTGCTTTCTGGGGATGGAGTGCTCTATATAAGTCTATTAGTCCTAGATCTTCTAATTTTTTTTATTTAGGGCTCTTATTGCTTTGTTATTTTTCTGTTTGGTGGATCTGTCCAGTGGTGATAGTGGAGTGTTGAGGTCCCCGACTATTATCACATTTCCCTTCATGTGTTTCTCCAGGTTTGCGAGCAGTTGCCTCACATATTTTGCTGGCTGTATATTCGGTGCATAGATATTGACCAGGGTTAGTACTTCTTGATCTAATGTTCCCCTGATCAGTAGGTAGTAGCCCTCTTTGTCTTTGATCACTTTCTTGATATTGAATGCAATCTGGTCTGATACTAGAATGGCCGTCCCTGCTCTTTTTTGTTTTCCATTGGCCTGTATAATTACTTTCCATCCTTTTATTCTAAGCCTATGCTTGTCCTGTAGTTGTAGGTGTGTTTCTTGCAGACAGTAGAAGTCCAGCTTATTTTTCCTAACCCAGTTCTCTACTATGTGTTTTTTAATTGGAGAGTTTAGTCCGTTAACATTTAGGGAAATTATTGAGAGAGAGGACTGTTGTGCAGTTGTATTGTGTGGAGTGTTTGTTGTTACAATCGGGGGTTTGGATTGTGTAATTTGTCTCTGTGTAAGTCGCTTAGGATTGGCTTAGTTTGCACAAATAGTTCAAGTTCGCTCATGTTTGAGAATGTTTTTAGTCTGCTCTCCCATATGAATGATAGTTTTGCTAGATATTGGACCCTGGGTTGGAAATTTCTTTCATTCAGTCCTTTAAATATGTCATTGCACTGTCTTCTTGCTTGAATTATTTCAAATGGGAGGTTCGGTTTAATTCTTATGTCCTTTCCTTTGTACTTGAGGTTTTTTTTCTCCCATATTGCTTTAAGGAGTTCCTCTTTCTCTTTGGTTTTTGCCATTTGGATTATTATATGTCTTGGTGTTGGTTTGTTAGGGTCTATCTTGTTAGGGACCCTCTTGGCTTCCTGGATTTGCCCTGAAGTTTCTTTCCAGAGGGTGGGGAAGTTCTCTGTTATTATCTCCCTGACTACCTGTTCTTCCCCCTTCCCTATTTCCTCCCCTTCTGGTATACCCACAATTCTTAGATTGTTTCTTTTATCCTTGTTCATTAGATATTGGATTTTTCCTTCCAGCGCTTTGCCTTTTATTTCTTTGTTGGTTTCTTGATCTTTTTTTGTTTGCAGTTTTCCTTCGAGTTCTTCGATGTGCTTCTCCAACTCTGTGTTTCTGCTCATAAGGCTTGTTACTTTGTCTTTTAAATCCTTCACTTCTTTTTGTATGGACTCTCTCATGTTCTTTGACATTTCTTCTTTAATTTGGCTGATTCGTTCGTCCATGGATTTCTTATATTCGGTAGCTAAGGTTTCTTTCATTTCTTTTAGTAATTCTTGTATTTCCTTCCTCATGATCATTTTTAAGTCTTCTTCCCCTGGATCTGTGCGTTTTGGTGGACTTGGGAACTTGCTAGGATTTGTCATGGTGTCTCCAGTTATTAGAGATCTCCTTGATTTACGCATAGTTCTTTGTATTTAATGGTGTGTTTTGGAGTGCTGTGGCTTCTATTTTTGGCCTGCTTTGGTCCCCTTCCTTAAGGTGGTCCTAGAGGGGCCTTTTGGATGAGCTTGTTAAACTTAGCTCTTTCTCCTCCCCTTTGCTACCTAGAGGTCAGCCTTCCCTGTGGGTCTTCTCCCTTTTCTGCTCCCTAGTTCTGTCATCGGTGCAGTTCCGCTCCTGGCCACAATGGTAGCTGGCGCTGCTGAACCTAGTTCTCTATCCCTCCCTCCTCTCTCTGAGAGTCAATGGAGCTCCGCCCCCTCCAAGCCTCCGTTGAAGGAGTTCCTTCCGCCCAACCCAGAGCCCTCGTCCTTGGGGAGTCCCTGGTCCACTCCAGGGCCCTAGGGGATGGACTGCTCCAGGTCACCTGAGGGGCCAGATGGCTGGCCCTATCTCCCCTGTCTATTCGGGTTGTTCAAGTTGCCCTTCCAGGTTCCCACCCGGAGGAAGGGACTCCCTCAAGCCACTCTCCTCAGCGCTTGTGGTTCCTGGGGAAGGGACTTGGCCACTTCCGCCGGCTCTCCTGGGTTCCTGGGGAAGGGGCTTGGCCGCCCCGGGGAATGGGACTTACTCAGCCACTTCCGCTGGCTCTCCTGGGTCCCTGGGGAAGGGGCTTGGGCGCGCGGGGGAACGGGACTTACTCAGCCGCTTCCGCCGGACTCTCATATACTTTTAAAAAATTTTCTAAAACTTGCTCACCCATTGACTTTTACTATCACTGAGATTCTGTATCAATATTTGGAATTCTCCCTAGGATATTTCCTTTTTAAGAAGCACAAAAATTTTTAGTAATGTACTCTCTAATTAGAAAACTCCAAAATATTCACAAAAACTGCTAATTAAAAGCAGTTTAAAATAGTCTGACAGAGGCATTAGGAGTGAGTTGAGTGGGAGAGTATCTTAGAAAACAATGTGCTTACTTTTTAAGTTCTTTTAATAGAGAAAGTGAAATCTTTTTTTTTAATTTATAGTTTCTTCTCCATAATTGTTGGTTGTTCCAAATTTTCAATTCGAAAACTAATCCCTGTGCAATATTAAAAGCACATTACTTAAGGCATGTATTTTATTTGCTAAGTATAAATTTTTAATAAACATTTTGAGTATATTTCAAAGATCCTAATTGTAAAAGCCATTTTATAAAAATAATCTACTATAAAACTATCATATTTACAAACTTACAAAAATATTATAGAAACAGTTCACAAGAGTTAATTTTTATTGCATATTTGGTTTCTATTAAAAGAAAATAACAATGGAAGCATTGAAAATATCACAATCCTCTAAATCTTCTATTTTTGGCTAATTTTAAAATTCATGATATTTTAATTCCTATTAAAATCAAAACATAATTTAGGAACAGTTAAACTTGTAAGATGTAATAAAATATACTCAACACAATTTGTTGTTTGTTTTCTGGGTCATAGCAGTGATGATTGGAGGTTACTTGGGGTTCTGTGCACAAAGATCAGTCAACAGTGCTCAGTGGGACCATGTGTTGCCAAGGTTCACCTTGGACCACCTTTATTCAAAGCATGTGCTGAGCCCATTAAATCTGTACTATTCTAAGAGAATTATTCATCATGTACACTTAGAATCATGTTTTTTCTAAGCATATCAAATTAAAATTTGTATTCCTCTTTGAATATAATATGAATTCATATTGTTATAGTGGAACACAACTGATGGGGAAGATCTCAAAGATGATAGGAGTACTTAAATCTGAAATGCATTGTCATTTATTTGTTGTACTGTTACAGCACTTCACCTCAATGACGATGCTAAGCACATCACATCCTAGTTTCTCCAAACTTTTAAAGGAATGGAACACATTGTCCTAGAACAGATGTGTACAAATGAGCAGTTTCACAATATTAGAAAATGTGGCCATATTTGCAAGGCCATTTTGCAAGTGGCTAGTTCTAATAAAAACTTCAGCAGTTATTTTCGAAAGGAGGTTTGTTTGTGGACCTGGCTTATTACTTCTATGAAACTTCCTCCTCCATCTCCTCATCTTCCCTCTTGCTCCTCTTCCTCCTTTTGCTCCTCCTCCTCTTCCTTTTCCTCTCCTTCATCCTTCCCTTCCTCCTCTTCCTCTGCCTCCTTTATTTTTTTTAAAGAAACAAACAGAAATTGTAGCCTGGAGACAAGAAGGTTGCTTATTCCCAGGCCATTGCACTGCTTATTTAGTTTATTATGTTATTAGAAAATTTGTGGATTTTTTATTAGGGGTTTCCTTTTTTTATATAAAAGGTTAAATCATTGATTTGAGACTTTGTATATGCTGATTCATGTTATTTTCCTAAATGTTTCTTAAAGCAGAACTTTGATTTTGCAAGAATTTCTCTCACTTGCAAATAACATTAGCTAACTGTTATTGAGTATCATATACTGGGAATTTTGCACATGTTAACTTCTTCTAAGTATCTATGCATTAAAGAAAGTTGAGGTATAAATAAATGTATAACATAATCAAATTAGTTGATTAGAATTATTTGTTCTAAGCATATGCATTTATAAAAGTTCACAGCGCCAACTGCTAGCATTGATGTTAGACAGGTGTCTCTGTCACTTATACTTGTTAAACAGTATTACTGTTAATAGTCTTTGTTTCACACATAACTTTTTTTCACTGATTTGTTGTGATAACTATGAATGAAGAAACATGTATGAGAAGCGAGTTTTTTTTTTATATAGGGAACCGCATAATTCTTAAACACTTGAAAATTGACTAACCAAAGAATGCTGAATAAAAATAAATGCTGTTTAATTTTGATGTACTTAATTATCTCCTATCAATAAACATATGGAATAACACTCATTGACATTCAAATTGAGTAACAGAGCAATAGCACAGCAGTAGGGCATTTGCCTTGCACACAGCTGACTGGGGAATAGTCTCAGGCTTGATTTCCAACATCCAATATGGTCCCCTGACCCTTCAAGGAATGATGTCTTAGGGAAGATCCAAGAATAACCCCTGAGTGCCACTGGAGTGGCTCCAAACCAAAAAATAAAAATAAAATCAAATTGCAGTCAAGGGTTGAGATAGATCTAGCAGTGCTTGGGGTATCATGTAGATAGGAAATATAATATCTATAATGAAGAAAGTAAAATAATCTAAAAGCTATTGGTTCTGTTATAATTAACATTCTAGATCAATAATTCTAAAACAAACAAATTAAGTCATATTGGGGGAATTCGGCTTTTAGTTAACCATGTACAGAGCTATTCTAACAAGTAAAAAATTTGAGAGGTTGAAATCTCAGCTACTCTTCTTAGATCCATGAGGAAGATAATAATAAGGTCAAAATTTGGCTTCAATAATGGAGAGATAGCCAAAGATTGCACAGCAACCATGACTTATTAAAGCAGAAATCTGTGAACTTGGGGACCGAAACTATAACATTAAATATGCCAGGATAGAAAATAGAGGTTATTAGAAAATTACTGTGAGCTCCAGATGAACTATTCTAGATCAAAAATCTCACAGAAAATCAGTCATAGAGGGCCTCCAACAATACTTAAGGAGAGGGGTCAGGCTTTAACATCATTAAATATTAGAGAAAAAGACTTCTGCTTTATCAAAGAGAGGGAAATGTAGTAATTTTAAAGTAATAATATATATATTTTGGTTTTTGGTGCTCAGGAGGTACTCCTGGCTGTCTGCTCAGAAATAGCTCCTGGCAGACACGGGGGACCATATGGCACACTGGGATTCAAACCAACGACCTTAGGTTCTGGATCGGCTGCTTGCAAGGCAAACACCGCTGTGCTATCTCTCTGGGCCCAAGAAATATATTTTTAATAAGATGAAATTCATTGGCCTATCATAATTTTCTAGGATAGTATCAAATCTCTACTAAGTACTTAAGATTTAAATCAAAAATTTAAATCACTTTAGTCACACCCTCTCACCTAAATAAAAAGGGAAAATAACTTAATTTCTTTTTTTTTGTTTTTTTTTCGTTTTTGCTTTTTTGCGGGGTGGGGCACAGCCAGCAGTACTCAGGGGTTACTCCTGGCAAAGAAATAGTTCCTGGTAGGCTTGGGGGATCATATGGGATTCCAGGAATTGAACTCAGATTTGTCCTGGGTCAGCCTCGTGCAAGGCAAACGCCTTGCTGCTGCTGTACTAACTCTCTGGACCCAAAATTAATCTTTTTATGAAGGTCACAGATTTAAGGCATGTTTACATTACAAGTTTCATCACTAGACTTTAGAACATTTTCTCAACTCTCACACTGTACTTCACATTACAAAAAAACTGATTTTACAGTAATCCCTATTGCTTATTATATCAAGTCTGACAATCAAGAAAAATTAGAAGCAATATATAAATATATTTAAAAAATACAAAGAAAAATAACAAATGTTAAAATCAGCTAAGGTATAGATGTTGAATTTCAGACTAGGAATTTAAAATAATTTTGATTATCATGCAAAAGTTTGTAAGGAATTAAATAATAAGCATGAAAGAACATATGGAAAATAAAATGAGAAAAATAAAAATATTGCATGAATCAAAGAATTGCTAGATTACAAGTATTGCAACAGAAATTAGAATGATTTTGATGAGCTTATTAGTATATTAAACACAGTGGAAGAAAGAAAGATTATCTATGCTTGAGGATATTTCAATAGAATTAATTATCATAACCTGAAAAGAAAAAAAATCATAATAGTATTCAAAATTGATTATATAACTTCAAAATTTATGCATGATACAAATACTATCAGAGAAAGAAAAAAAGACCAATAAATATGTAAAACATTAAAAAATCAAAAGTTCCTCAAATAATGGCTAATAGTAAAGCATAGTTCCTATAAGCTAAGATAACACAAAGTACAAGGGAAATAAATAAAACATATACATAATTAAATACAACATCAAAATAAAAGATTAATGACAAAGTATATTCTTGCAAGCACAAAATCAAGAAAAAAAATATAATCCTGGAAATGGGGTAGTTTAAGTTAATACCTTACCTGTATGGGAATATATTGAAAAGTTCAAATCAACTTTTGCTCAGAATCCATTCAAGAAAAACAGTAAAGTGAAAATGTAAAATACTGAGAAACATAAGACACTAACTCTAAATTAATACCTGGAAAAATGATTCTTCAAAATTTCAGATAAATAAAAACTGAAGGAATATGTTTCAAAGAGTCACATTTTTATCAGAGAGTGCAGTGGGTATGGCACTTGTCTGGCACATGCCTGGCTATGAGAATATCTGATGACCTACGGTCCCACAAACACTCCAGTGTGATCCTTGAATGCAGAGTAAGAAGAAAACCAAAAAAAAAAAAAAGGAAAGAAAGAATCTTTCATTTAAAGCAACATTGGAATAATTCTTTAGGTGTATGTTTTATTATTAAAATAAATTCTAACCATTTTATATTATTATTTATTATTTCTATTATGAGTTTATAAGAGTGTGTAAGATTAGAAGACCTAACATTTGTGTCTATAATACACCTGATGTAAATACAAAGCAAATATTGATTAAAAGTAGATGAAAGTAAAAAACACTAAAATAAATAAAGTAAGTTTATTAATTGTAATTAGATAAAAAATGGTTATTGAGATAATAAAGTCTTAAGATAGCTTGCCAACCCTAATTTGACTGCTAGAACTGCATACAGCATCATCAGAGATAAACAACAACTAGGACAGCAAGATGTGGCCCACTCATCCAAATAAGATTTAATTTAATAAAAGTAGTGGATGTGGCCAGAGCAATAGTTCAGCTGGTATGATGTCTCCCTTGCATGTTGTCAATGTGGGTTTACTCTCTGGCAACCCCCAAGCTCTGCCAAGAGTGAATCCTGAGCTCACAGCCAGGGTAACGTGGGAATACTGTCCACAGTGGCCCCAAAGCGAAATAAAACTTACAAACAAAAGTAATGGAGCAGATAAACATAGATACACAAAAATATTCTATATTATATAGAATAAACTTATCAGATGACATAATCTAAAATGTATGCAACTAGCCATATAATATTTAATTGTCTCATACAAAGATCAATAGAATTGCAATGGGAAATGTATATGACTCCATTATCAGATGTGGATTTTAATCTATTTTGAATAATATTTACTTTATTTAAGCATCTTTTTAACAATTTTTTATGATTGAGTTTAGTTTCACTCATACAACATATACCATCCTTCAGCAGTGCAAAATTCCAGCCACCAATCTTTTTAATTCCCTCTTCGCCTCTCCCAGACCCTTGATTGCCTCTTGCGAAACATTTTATTTACCTATCTCTCTCTGTCTCTCTCTTCATTTTAATCACCTCCTTTAAAACAATGGTTTGTACTACTACTATTTATATATTTTTGCTTTTATGGACCATAACCTGAGATGTTCAGGGGTTACTCTTGGCTATGCACTCAGAAATAGTTCCTGGCTCAGCGGACCTCTAACCAAGGTCTGTCCTAGACCGGCCACTTCCAAGGCAAACACCCTACCTTCGTGCAATTTCTCTGGCCCCTGTACTACTAATAATGAAGAGATATGTAACATGCATATTACTTTATCCCCTTTAAGCACCCATTTCTGTCCAGAGTTAATTGGTTCAACTTTCATTGTCATCGTGGGAAGGAGTATTTAAATATATTTTTAGCATATTCTAAAATAAAAAATAAAGACATAAAATAAGACATTAACATTAATAGGCATCTGTATATTACACTTATTTACATATAAAAATTCTATCTAATAGTAGAATATTATTATACACATCAAGCTTCATTCTGAAAAATGTAACATTTTCACTAAAATAGAATAAATAAGGTGCTCATAAGTGAAAAAGAAAACTTAGTAAAAAAAATAAAGAAAACTTAGTGTTAAAGATCTGTGTACTGTAAGATCTTTATCTATGCTATATACTAGGAAAGGCAAAGTATAAAAGTATAAATTTAACATAAAGATAAAAGAGTTGAAAGGGGGGCTGAAGTGATAGCACGGAGGTAGGGTGTTTGCCTTGCATGAAGAAGGATGGCAGTTTGAATCCCGGCATCCCATATGATCCCCTGAGCCTGACAGGAGCATTTTCTGAGCATAGAACCAGGAGTAACCCCTGAGCGCTGCCAGGTGTGACCCAAAACAAAAAACCAAAAAAAAAAAAAAAAAAAGAAAAGAAAAGTTTTGAAAGGGGCTTAGGAAATTGAAGTATAAACAGGATAAACAAAGAGATTATTTAGACAGTGAAACTTTGGTATAATAGAAAAATGATATGTATATATATATACATACACATATATATATGTGTGTGTATACCATTATATATTTGTTAAAAGTCACATGTGTGTAAAAAATAAAGTCATATGTGTGGCAATGACATTAATTCACAATTAAACTTATGGAGTCTTTCTGATAAGATTTTTTAATGCAGGCTTATGTTTATATATGTACCTTTCTTTGTGGGAAATTGACAAAGTACTAAGATTGTGGAAGGCAGTTTTATGTAAATATTTTAGTTCTGTTGTTTTGTTTTTATTTTTGTTTGTTTTTTGGAGGGGGCACACCCTATGATACTCAGGGATTACTCCTGGCTATGCATTTAGAAATCACTTCTGGTGGGCTCCCTGTGTGTGACACCAGGCGGGGAAAATCCGCGAAAGTACACCGGCCCAGTGGGGCTCAGCTGTGAAAGACTGTGAGTGTGACCTGTCTATGTCTGTCTACTGTCCTCTTGCGTGAAACTCTTGCGAGTGGGGCAAAAAGAGCCTCCAGAAACCTCGCTCGCCCAGACGCCATTTTCAGGGAGGGACTTCAGAGCATAAAAACCGGCTATCCTTTGCAAAAGCTGGCTCCCTGTGTGTGACACCAGGCGGGGAAAATCCGCGAAAGTACACCGGCCCAGTGGGGCTCAGCTGTGAAAGACTGTGAGTGTGACCTGTCTATGTCTGTCTACTGTCCTCTTGCGTGAAACTCTTGCGAGTGGGGCAAAAAGAGCCTCCAGAAACCTCGCTTGCCCAGACGCCATTTTCAGGGAGGGACTTCAGAGCATAAAAACCGGCTATCCTTTGCAAAAGCTGGCTCCCTGTGTGTGACACCAGGCGGGGAAAATCCGCGAAAGTACACCGGCCCAGTGGGGCTCAGCTGTGAAAGACTGTGAGTGTGACCTGTCTATGTCTGTCTACTGTCCTCTTGCGTGAAACTCTTGCGAGTGGGGCAAAAAGAGCCTCCAGAAACCTCGCTCGCCCAGACGCCATTTTCAGGGAGGGACTTCAGAGCATAAAAACCGGCTATCCTTTGCAAAAGCTGGCTCCCTGTGTGTGACACCAGGCGGGGAAAATCCGCGAAAGTACACCGGCCCAGTGGGGCTCAGCTGTGAAAGACTGTGAGTGTGACCTGTCTATGTCTGTCTACTGTCCTCTTGCGTGAAACTCTTGCGAGTGGGGCAAAAAGAGCCTCCAGAAACCTCGCTCGCCCAGACGCCATTTTCAGGGAGGGACTTCAGAGCATAAAAACCGGCTATCCTTTGCAAAAGCTGGCTCCCTGTGTGTGACACCAGGCGGGGAAAATCCGCGAAAGTACACCGGCCCAGTGGGGCTCAGCTGTGAAAGACTGTGAGTGTGACCTGTCTATGTCTGTCTACTGTCCTCTTGCGTGAAACTCTTGCGAGTGGGGCAAAAAGAGCCTCCAGAAACCTCGCTCGCCCAGACGCCATTTTCAGGGAGGGACTTCAGAGCATAAAAACCGGCTATCCTTTGCAAAAGCTGGCTCCCTGTGTGTGACACCAGGCGGGGAAAATCCGCGAAAGTACACCGGCCCAGTGGGGCTCAGCTGTGAAAGACTGTGAGTGTGACCTGTCTATGTCTGTCTACTGTCCTCTTGCGTGAAACTCTTGCGAGTGGGGCAAAAAGAGCCTCCAGAAACCTCGCTTGCCCAGACGCCATTTTCAGGGAGGGACTTCAGAGCATAAAAACCGGCTATCCTTTGCAAAAGCTGGCTCCCTGTGTGTGACACCAGGCGGGGAAAATCCGCGAAAGTACACCGGCCCAGTGGGGCTCAGCTGTGAAAGACTGTGAGTGTGACCTGTCTATGTCTGTCTACTGTCCTCTTGCGTGAAACTCTTGCGAGTGGGGCAAAAAGAGCCTCCAGAAACCTCGCTCGCCCAGACGCCATTTTCAGGGAGGGACTTCAGAGCATAAAAACCGGCTATCCTTTGCAAAAGCTGGCTCCCTGTGTGTGACACCAGGCGGGGAAAATCCGCGAAAGTACACCGGCCCAGTGGGGCTCAGCTGTGAAAGACTGTGAGTGTGACCTGTCTATGTCTGTCTACTGTCCTCTTGCGTGAAACTCTTGCGAGTGGGGCAAAAAGAGCCTCCAGAAACCTCGCTCGCCCAGACGCCATTTTCAGGGAGGGACTTCAGAGCATAAAAACCGGCTATCCTTTGCAAAAGCTGGCTCCCTGTGTGTGACACCAGGCGGGGAAAATCCGCGAAAGTACACCGGCCCAGTGGGGCTCAGCTGTGAAAGACTGTGAGTGTGACCTGTCTATGTCTGTCTACTGTCCTCTTGCGTGAAACTCTTGCGAGTGGGGCAAAAAGAGGCTCAGAGGAGCACGGCCGCTCCGCTTCGCTACGCGGCCGTGCACTCTTTCTAAGGAAAGAACTCCATTGCAACAAGAAGGAAAAATCACACTAAGAACGGCGCTATATCACAGAAGCAAACATTTCTCTCTGGACTGTCTTCTCTGTTACATGCTCGGGCCTAAGATTTGACCCAGTGTGAGGCTTCATCCACGGAGGACTCCCCTCCCTTAGAGGCAAGTCAGCCCATCCAGAAAGGGAGGAGCCAGAGGAGTGTGCTGCCTACATCATATAGACAATGAATACCACTACAACACGTAGAAAAACCCACAATACAAATGTGACAATGGGGAAACAGCGCAGGCCAGCATCAGACATAGAGAATGAAGATGACAATTCTGAGGACCAGATAATGACTGAACAACTAATCAACCTCTCAGATAAGGACTTTAGACTAGCAATATGGAAGGTGCTCAACAGACTCCAAGAAACCATGGATCGAGTTGAACAGAACACTAATAAGAACCAAGAAAATATGAAGGCAGAAATGACAAAACTCCAAACTGAAATAACATGTCAACTAACAGGCCTGAAAAACTCAGTAAACGAAGTGAATGACAAAATGGATAAGCTCTGGGACAGGGTATCAGAAGCTGAGAATAGACTTGGTGCTGTGGAAGATGAGATACATAACAATTCCATACAGCAGGAGAGATTGGACAAAAAACTTAAAGCAAATGAGCAGACAATGGAAAAATTAGTCAAAGAATGGGAACAGACGAAAATAGAAGTCTATGATAAGATCAACAGAAACAACTTAAGAATCATTGGAGTCCCAGAGACCCAGGAAGAAAATTTCCAGGAAGATTCAATGGTCAAGAACATCATTAAAGAGAAACTTCCAGAGCTAAAGAATATATGTGATCAAATCCTGCATGCCCGAAGAGTACCAACCAAAAGAGACCCCAGAAAAACCACCCCAAGACACATCCTAGTCACAATGACAAATCCCACAGATAGAGACAGAATTCTGAAAACAGCAAGATCAAAAGGGGAAATCATGTTCAAGCAAGCTTCCCTGAGATTTACAGCAGACCTGTCACCAGAAACGCTCAATGCCAGAAAGCAGTGGTGGGATATTGTGACAAGACTGAATGAAATGAATGCTTCACCCAGAATACTATACCCAGCAAAACTCACTTTCCGGTTTGATGGAAGAATACATGGTTTCACAGACAAAAAACAGCTCAGAAACTTCACAGACACAAAACCAGTCTTAAGAGAAAAACTGAAAGACCTAATCTAAGACAAGACTACCCAAAAGACACACCAAATTTTGAAATAAAGATGGCGTTAAATCCCAGGACAATTCTTTCTCTCAACGTCAATGGACTAAATGCACCAGTTAAGAGACACAGAGTGGCTAAATGGATCAAAAAACTCAATCCAACCTTCTGCTGCCTACAAGAAACGCACCTGAATAGTCAGAACAAACATAGACTCAAAATAAAAGGCTGGAGAAAAGTTATCCAAGCAAACAACACCCATAAAAAAGCTGGAGTGGCCATACTAATATCAGATAATGCAAACTTTATACTCAGGAAGGTTGTAAGGGACAAAGACGGACATTTTATATTAATCAAGGGGTACGTAGAGCAGGAAGAATTCACTCTCCTAAACATATATGCACCGAATGAGGGGCCAGCAAAATATTTAATACAACTGCTGACAAATCTGAAAAATAATATCAACAACAACACAATAATTGTGGGGGACCTAAACACGGCTTTGTCAACACTGGACAGGTCAACCAGACTGAAACCCAACAAGAATATACTAGACCTGAGGAGAGAAATGGAAGAAAGAGGCCTAGTGGATATATATAGGACACTCCATCCCCAGAAACCTGGATACACATTCTTCTCCAATGTACATGGGACATTCTCCAGGATAGACTACATGCTGGCACATAAAACATACCTCCATAAGATCAAGAGGATAGAAATTTTGCAGACTACCTTCGCTGACCACAAGGCTCTGAAATTATTTGTGAACTCCAAAGGGACTCAGAAGAAACACTTTAACACCTGGAAGTTAAACAGCCTCATGCTCAATAACCAGTGGGTCCGAGATGAAATCAAGGAGGAAATAAAAAGATTCCTGGAAACAAATGACAATAAAGACACAAACTCTCAGAACTTATGGGACACAGCAAAAGCAGTACTGAGAGGAAAATTTATAGCTTTGCAAGCACACATCAGGAAGGAAGAAGGAGCTTACCTGAGTAGCTTAATGACACAGCTAATAGAACTAGAAAATGCTCAACAAAAGGACCCAAGAACAGGAAGACAGAAGGAAATAACAAAGCTGAGAGCAGAAATCAACGAAGTGGAAACTCAAAAAACAATCCGAAAGATCAACGAAAGCAGAAGTTGGTTCTTTGAAAAAATAAACAAGATTGATAGACCACTGGCAAACCTAACAAAGAAAGAGAGAGAGAGAAACTTGATAACTCGTATCAGGAATGAAAAAGGAGAGATCACTACTGATATGACAGAGATTCAAAGGGTAATCAGAAACTACTTTGAAAAACTCTACGCCACTAAAAATGAGAACCTGGAAGAAATGGATAAATTCTTGGACTCTTATAATCTTCCACGGTTGAAGGAAGAGGATGTAGCATATCTAAACACCCCCATCACCATTGATGAAATTAAAACAGTAATCAAATGTCTGCCGAAAAACAAAAGCCCAGGTCCAGATGGATTCACTAATGAATTCTATCAAACTTTCCAAGAGGAACTACTGCCAATCTTGGCAAGACTCTTTCATGAAATTGAACAAACAGAAACACTTCCAAATAGCTTTTATGAAGCCAACATCACCTTGATACCTAAACCAGACAGAGACGCTACCAAAAAAGAAAATTACAGACCAATATCACTGATGAATGCAGATGCAAAGATCCTCAACAAAATCCTGGCAAATAGGATTCAATGCCTCATTAAGAAGATCATCCACTACGATCAAGTAGGTTTCATCCCAGGAATGCAAGGCTGGTTTAACATCCGTAAATCTATCAACATAATACACAACATCAATAACAAGAAAAATAAAAACCACATGATCATATCAATAGATGCAGAGAAAGCATTTGATAAGGTCCAACACCCATTCTTGATCAAAACTCTCAGCAAGATGGGAATGGAGGGAACCTTTCTCAATATAGTGAAGGCCATCTACCACAAGCCAGTGGCAAATATTATCCTCAATGGAGAAAAACTGAAAGCCTTCCCTCTAAATTCTGGCACAAGTCAAGGCTGTCCTCTCTCACCACTCCTATTCAACATAGCACTGGAAGTACTTGCTATAGCGATTAGGCAAGAAAAGGATATCAAGGGAATCCAGATAGGAAAGGAAGAAGTCAAGCTCTCACTGTTTGCAGATGACATGATACTCTACTTAGAAAACCCTAAAGACTCTATCAAAAAGCTTCTAGAAACAATAGACTCATATAGCAAGGTGGCAGGCTACAAAATTAACACACAAAAATCAATGGCCTTTCTATACACCAACAGTAATAAAGAAGAAATGGACATTAAGAAAACAACCCCATTCACAATAGTACCACACAAACTCAAATATCTTGGAATCAACTTGACTAAATATGTGAAGGACCTATACAAAGAAAACTATAAAACTCTGCTCCAAGAAATAAGAGAGGACACACGGAAATGGAAACACATACCCTGCTCATGGATTGGCAGGATTAACATCATCAAAATGTCAATACTCCCCAAGGCATTATACAGATTTAATGCCATCCCTCTAAAGATACCCATGACATTCTTCAAAGAAGTGGATCAGACACTTTTGAAATTCATTTGGAACAATAAACACCCTCGAATAGCTAAAGCAATCATTGGGAAAAAGAATATGGGAGGAATTACTTTTCCCAACTTTAAACTGTACTACAAAGCAACAGTTATCAAAACAGCATGGTATTGGAATAAGGATAGGTCCTCAGATCAGTGGAATAGGCTTGAATACTCAGAAAATGTTCCCCAGAGATACAACCATCTAATTTTTGATAAAGGAGCAGGAAATCCTAAATGGAGCAGGGAAAGCCTCTTCAACAAGTGGTGTTGGCACAATTGGATAGCCACTTGCAAAAAATTAAACTTAGACCCCCAGCTAACATCATGTACAAAGGTAAAATCCAAATGGATTAAAGACCTCGATATCAGCCCCAAAACCATAAGATATATAGAACAGCACATAGGCAAAACACTACAGGACATTACAGGCATCTTCAAGGAGGAAACTGCACTCTCCAAGCAAGTGAAAGCAGAGATTAACAGATGGGAATATATTAAGCTGAGAAGCTTCTGCACCTCAAAGGAAATAGTGCCCAGGATACAAGAGCCACCCACTGAGTGGGAGAAACTATTCACCCAATACCCATCAGATAAGGGGCTAATCTCCAAAATATACAAGGCACTGACAGAACTTTACAAGAAAAAAACATCTAACCCCATCAAAAAATGGGGAGAAGAAATGAACAGACACTTTGACAAAGAAGAAATACGCATGGCCAAAAGACACATGAAAAAATGTTCCACATCACTAATCATCAGGGAGATGCAAATCAAAACAACGATGAGATACCACCTCACACCCCAGAGAATGGCACACATCACAAAGAATGAGAATAAACAGTGTTGGCGGGGATGTGGAGAGAAAGGAACTCTTATCCACTGCTGGTGGGAATGCTGTCTAGTTCAACCTTTATGGAAAGCGATATGGAGATTCCTCCAAAAACTGGAAATCGAGCTCCCATACGATCCAGCTATACCACTCCTAGGAATATACCCTAGGAACACAAAAATACAATACAAAAACCCCTTCCTTACACCTATATTCATTGCAGCTCTATTTACCATAGCAAGACTCTGGAAACAACCAAGATGCCCTTCAACAGATGAATGGCTAAAGAAACTGTGGTACATATACACAATGGAATATTATGCAGCTGTCAGGAGAGATGAAGTCATGAAATTTTCCTATACATGGATGTACATGGAATCTATTATGCTGAGTGAAATAAGTCAGAGAGAGAGAGAAAAACGCAGAATGGTCTCACTCATCTATGGGTTTTAAGAAAAATGAAAGACACCCTTGTAATAATAATTTTCAGACACAAAAGAGAAAAGAGCTGGAAGTTCCAGCTCACCTCAGGAAGCTCACCACAAAGAGTGATGAGTTTAGTTAGAGAAATAACTACATTTTGAACTGTCCTAATATTGAGAATGTATGAGGGAAATGTAGAGCCTGTTTAGGGTACAGGCGGGGGTTGGGTGGGGAGGAGGGTGATTTGGGACTTGGGTGATGGGAATGTTGCACTGGTGATGGGTGGTGTTCCTTTTATGACTGAAACCCAAACACAATCATGTATGTAATCAAGGTGTTTAAATAAAAAAAAAAATTAAAAAAAAAAAAAAAAAAAAAAAAAAGAAATCACTTCTGGTTAGGGGGATTCTAGGGGACACTGGGGGATCGAACTGTGGTCCATCATAAGCTAGTGTGGGCAAGGCAGATGCCTTACTGCTTGTGCCACCCCTCTGACCCCAACATTTTATTTTTATGCAACTAGAATTGCTCTTGAGAATGAGCCAATATTTATTTACTTTCACAATTTTGATTCTAAACAGATATACATTTTAAATTTAGGTCACATGCCATGTCTTTCTAGCACTAGTTTCCCAGTGCTTTATAGTTATAACTGAAGGTGCACATTTTAACACATACATCACATATATATATCTTAGCAGCCAAAAGTTTTCAGCTCAAATGGTTTGTTAGATTATTTTTAGATGTAATCTAAAGTCATTAGGAGATACAGACTCTTAGTTTGTTATTAATTTATTCATTCTCATTTTGCCTTTCCTTGTTATCTGTATAATATATTATGTCTAATGTTCTAATGTGTAGATATTAAAATTGACAGAAAACATAATTATGTTAAAATTACTATTCCACCTGAAAAATATTATCAAAGTAATGCAATTTAAAATGAACTTTCCATGATTTACTTGCCAAATTTTGTAAGCTAATTATATATTGAAGAACATCAGCTAATATTTTACAAATGAAAATATGGAGGCATGAAAATATAAAGTAAAAATTATTTATACAAACCAACATCAGCATCAAATATTAAAGCTATAAAAATTTAGAGTGTGGGTAGAGAATCATAAGTTAAAGACAAAGAAGGATGCTTTCAATATCAATCTTTATGTCATTATTTCTTTATTAGAAAATACATACTAATTGCCTTATATTCACTGTATATTTTTTACTTAGAGAAATCTAACAGCATTCATAGGATTTTGGTTTGCAGAATTTTTCTAGGTAATTTTAAAAGTACTATCTGCTGCATTATATAAATAATACATTTTTTTATGTTTAGAAGAAAATTTATAGTAAGAATATTAACTTAAACAATTAGATATTGTATGAACATATAAGTTGGGACTCTAAATAATCAGACAATCTCAAAATGCTAAGTTAACCAATCTAAGTTTCACAAAATTACATGAATCTAAAATGTAACATATCCAGCATATATTAAGAAGCTAATTAAACAAGTTATAATAATATGAGTATGTACAATTTAAAAAAAACATGGATTAACATATAATGTAACATTCTATTGCATATATACAATATCTAGATAAATATAACTTCTAGATGGTCCAGAGGAATTCAAAATAGCTAAACAGAACCAAATGTGAATAATGTATATTTAATTGTCCATTATGGATTCCCATCAAATTATCCCAGACTTAAAGAATTTAACAGTAGATTTAAAATTTAAACTTAAAATTTAAAAGTAGATTTTAACTACTTCATAGATTTCAACTACTAAATTGCATTTTAATAATTAAGATTGTGTCAATATACAATTGCAAATCCAAATGGAATCTTTTTCTCCTAGTGGATTTTTTTTTTCTTTTTTGAGATTTTTATATCCAGTTATCATGAATTAAAACATTTCCGTTAACATTGTTCCACTGAAACTGGTGGTGAGTTCAAATAATAGTTCTTGACTATTAAGAACTGGGCTATTAAGCAGCAAGACTTCTCTTTCCTCTCCTTATATCTCTATGATGTGGAGATTGTCTTTTTATATAAAATATTTATTTAATCATCATGGTTACAAATATGTTTTTAATTGGGTTTTAGCCATAAAATGCACACACATTTCCAGGAAATCATTATATATTCATTATATATATCATTATATATTATATATAATTCATTATATATATCATTATATATAATATATATTATATATTTCCTTTGTAAATCAGTGGAATTTCCAATTAGTTATTTTCTGGTAGCATTGTGCACTCGATTTGAGGTGGACTTCTTGAGGAAAACATAATTTTTGTTCCCTTATGCCTGGTATTGTCTAAACATTTCTGAAAGATTTCAGTGATTACTATGTCACAATGTTTTGATGTCCATTCTGATTTAATGATCATGAATTGTGATGTCACAGTGGTGTGCAAATAATGCCTGCTCTGATGTCACGACCACTAAATATCATGGTGCTGTGTGTCATAATGTTCACTGTGATGTCACAATCCTGAATTATGATGACACAATTGAACACATCATAATACCCCCGGTGACTTCATTGTTCATGTGCATCATAATTGGAATATGTGTCATCACAATCATGAATTTTGACTTCATTGTGGTGCACATATTAGTTCCCTGTGACATCAGAATTCTGAATTTTCACCTCATTCTGACATTAGAACCACGCATTATGACATCACACCCATGGGTTATAACGTCACAATTGTCCATGACTAAAAGTCCACTGGGACATGAGGATCATGAATAATGTCACAATGGTGAGTGCTGTAATGTCCATTCTGACTTCATAATCATGAATTATGAATCACATTGGTGCCCAAAATAATGTCCATTGTTGTGTTACCACCATGAAA
Organism: Suncus etruscus; assembly: GCF_024139225.1. Taxonomy (NCBI): domain Eukaryota; kingdom Metazoa; phylum Chordata; class Mammalia; order Eulipotyphla; family Soricidae; genus Suncus; species Suncus etruscus. Next base: position 29,629,221 of record NC_064863.1, read on the forward strand.
TATAACACCACAATGTTGCAGGACATAATGTTCGCTATGACTTCATTGTCTATGCATGTCAAAATTAGATTTTGTGAAGTCACAAAAATGAATTGTAACCTCATCATGGTACACATTTTAGTTCCATTGTGACATCAGAATCCTGAATTTTCACCACTCTCTGATGTCACAACCATGGATTTTGTCATCACAATAGTGCACGTCATTATCTCCATTGTGGTGTCACAATTCCGATGATGCCACAATGGTGAGTGCCATAATGTTCATTCTGACTTCAATATCGTGAATTATGATGTCACAGTGTTGCACAAAATAATGTCCATTGATTTGTCATAATCAGAAAATATGACATCAAATACTGAGTCATAATATTCACTGTGACTTAATTGTCTAGGCACATCATAATTGTATTTGTGATGCCACAATTATAAACTATGATCTTGTCACAGTGCACATCTTAGTTTCATTGTGACATCACAGTCGTGAATATTTACCTCACTCTATTGTCAACCTATGCATTACGATGACAAAATGGTGAGCACCATAATGTTCATTCTTCCTTAACAATCATAAAACATGATGTCAGGGTGGTGTGCAAAATAATGACCATTCTGACTTCACAGTGATGAATTGTGATAACACAATGGTGCATAAAACAAAATATGATGTCAAAATGGTGATGTCTCATGGTATGTTGGAGTTGAAAAAATCTGTGCATTGACTTAGGTATTGCTTTTCTGAGAATCATTTGAGTTCTTTGGTCACTTTTGGAAGGTATGGGAAGATCTGATCTACCAGACACTTGGGATTCTGTATGACCAAGAATGGCTCTGAGTCAAGTTTTTCAAAGGGTGACTGGGTTCAGCATAGAAATAATCCAGATGCTAGATTCCATATATTGGATGCATCTGAATGGCAGTTCTGCTCGTAGTTATGTTGGCCTTTTAGACTGATGTCAGCCAATAACATGTGTCTTTGCTAGCTTTCACTAATTCTTATTTGCTGTTTGTTTTGGTAGGGTAGTAGTGAATGGATGAGGTAGGTGTTAAGTTGTCAGTGAGTCTAGATCTGCATCTCTGAACTTGCTGACTTGATTGTTCTGCCTTTTAGAAAATTCAGTGAGTCTTGGTACCTCGCAGCAATAAATTTAGTTGTAATCTAAGAGGCAAGTCTTGGTGAACAAGGTTAGTTGCAAACCCTATGGTCTAATTTATCAAGGTTGATTGTGTGCATACAAGTTTGGTTGAGTTTTTTCTATGCTGAACACAAAATTTAACTGTGTTCTTGTAGATTACACAGAATAGCACTGGAAAGATTTTGAAGGTTCTTAGTTAATATTTTGGTGTGAAGTTTTCACTTCCAGCATGCTTAGAGGTAGGGTGGGAGTTAAGGTTAAACTCTGATTGCAATGACATCTAATCAAACTCACAAAAACAGGGATGAATATTCCCACCAATTCTCTAATACTTCTTTTAATCATCAGAGTTCACCTGTCTCCTCTTCTTACACAAGAATTGCATCCAAAAAACTCACTTGATCTGCTGGTCTGACCCAGTTCCCCCTTCCCGTCCCCACCACTATAATCCACCTCTGTTTGTTCTTCACACATGCCCACATGCCCATACTGTCTTTTATATACTGTCCATAATGTGCACTCCACCCTTATCCTGGTTCTTCTCTCAGGATATCTAGATGTAGTTGAGTTCCCTAAAAGATTCACATCATGGGGCCGGAGAGATAGCATGGAGGTAAGGCGTTTGCCTTGCATACAGAAGGTCGGTGCTTCAAATCCTGACATCCCAGGTGGTCACCTGAGCCTGCCAGGAGCGATTTCTGAGCGTAAAAACAGAAGTAACCCCTGAGCACTGCCGGGTGTGACCCAAAACCCAAAAATTAATAATAATAGTAATAATCATAAAATATTCACATCATTCTCTGGGTGTTAATGGAGATAATATCTTGAGGCTTACTAAGACCTCTTAGTCGCTTCCTTCAAAGATCCTTTAAAGCCTGTGGAGGGACCAGAGAGATAATTCAGCAAGTAGGGAACTTGCCTATCAAGAAGCTGACCTGGGTTTAATTTCTGCATTGCATATGGCTTTTTGAACCCCTACAATAGGGAATCCTGACTACAGAGCCAGGACTAAGCATGATGTCCTCTGGATATGTCCAAACACCCCAAAATTCAGAAACAGTAAAGCTTTAAAAATAAGTCTGACTGATAGTACAGTGGACAGTGCAGTTGTCTTGCAAATACTCATCCTTCTTTAATACCAGATTACCACTTAGTACCACCAAGAATGATTTAAATTTGTGTGAGCCAGGAGTAATCTCTTAGCAATATGAGATATGACACAAACAATAACAAATTTTTAAAAATAAAAGCTATAAAATGAGAGAATAATATCTATATCTATATATAAAACTTGTTCAGTTTTCTTCAATAGTCACCAAAATCTTATGAATGAAATTTTATTTTGAAGTAATATTTGACCCTAAAGCCAGTTAGGATGAACTGTGATAATATGTGAAATTTTCCAGAGAGAAAATACAGAGAAAAAAGTGCTTCATGTGTCTAAAGCCTAGAATTAAGTTTCAATTCTTGGAACCTCATATACAGTCATCCCAGTATCACTCTTCATAGACAGTAACTAAGCACAGACACTCCAAAAATGTCTGAAAAATATCAAGGAGACAATACAGGGTCTCTGTTGCTTGGTGCTTGCCTTGCATTTTTTACAGGTTCCTTGCATATCTTGCCTTGCAAGACACTATTTTTGATTCTTCGAACCCTATATGTTACCCTGAGACTTTCAGAAATAATCCTAAAGTATGGAGGCAGGAACAGGCCTTAAACATAACTGGATGTAACAAAACATGAGAATTTACCCCTAATGTTTAGGAGAACACTGTTACATTTTAATAGTGTTAATGTGTCTATATATATTAACAGTTGTTATGGACAAGTCTAAAAAGTATACATTAATTCAAACTATAGCATTATAAAAGAAGTTATGTGACAGGATTTTTTACATTTATATAATTTATCAGTGAAGTGTTTATTTCTTAACTTTGTTATTTCAGTATGCCTCTATCAATTAAATGTAGCTTATTTTAAGTCATTCAATTCACTCTTCATTTCTTTATGTATCCCTATCTTTTCCATAAAGAAAAGTGTCCATTTGACTTAATTAGAATTACAAGGGTTTCTATTGAGCTATATTTTTATTTTTCTGAAAAAGAAATTTCACTGGTCTTTAATTGTAAAAACTATCCACTTCATCTGCTAATTTATACATACACTCGTGATCTTTATCTATTGAATAGTTCAACATATTTTAAATTTAGTATGCTGTAAAGATTTTAACATGTCATTTACAATTTTACTCATATAAAAACAGAATTCATAATTAAAATCTATAGCTCTTTATGTGTCTATAAACACCCCATAATGCAATCATAGAAGAAAATTAATTTAAAATAAAAACAGTAAAACAATGAGATTAATAGTGAGATTTTATTAATTGTAATGATTTAAATAGGAGAGTTTTATATTTCATTAATAGGCCAGTTTGTGGACTGAAAAGATACTTCAGTGAGCAGGGAGCTTGCCTTGCTTGAAATCAATTGAATTTCAATCTTTGGCACCCCAAGAGGTTCTCTAAGCCCTGCCAGGATTGATCAATATTGATCAATTGTTCAATAGAGACCTGAAAATAGCTGGGTGTGATCCAAAAACAAAACAAAACAAACAAACAGATATCAAATTTTGTGCTGGAGAGAGTATAGTAAGTAAAGTTATTTGCTTTACATGCTGTCAACCTAAGTTTGATTCCAAACACCCCATGAATCTCCAGGAGTGTTCCTTGAGCGAAACATCACTGGAAGTTTTAAAAGTTGTTTTACAAACAAAAGAAGACAAACAAAAAAGAGTTATCTTAGGGCTAAAGTGATAATGCAGTAGGTGAAATAGTTGTCTCATATCAGAATGACCCTTATTTGATTGATCCTGGGCACCATGTAGGTCCCCTGAGCACAGACAAGTGTGATACCTCTGTGCAGATCTAGGAGTAACCATTTACTTACTTTGTTTTATTCTATTTTTCTTTGCAGATATTATGCTAATAATGCCAAAATGTTGTAGTAATCCTGTTTAACAGGTACACACAGTGTCAATATATGTATAAAATCATTTTAATATTAAAGCATCAAAAGACATGATTTAGAAACAGTATATTGTAACTAGAAAAAAATAAAGTTATCAAAAGCATATTAAAAGTTATTAAAGTTATTAAAAGTTATTAAAGCATATTGTTCTGGGTGTGTTTGACTGGTATGTTGGGGTCTCTGGGCAGGACAGCTAGCCATAGGCTCCCTGGGCTGACCTCCTAGTCCAGGGGACCAAGATCCCCCCACACCAGGCGGGTCTTCAGGGCCACGCCTGGTTAATCGGGCCCTGGGAGGGGTGAGAAATTCCTCCCTATGCATCCAAAAACTACAGAACAGTGCGGGGGGCTCTGCCCTTTTTGTATTCTGCCCTTTCCCACACCCCTACAAAGTTCTTTTTTTATTCCTTAAGTATCTAACCCCCCCCAAACGTCACTAACCTACATTACTCTTTTTAACTTCAGTAGTGTACAATCCTAATCACAAACCAAAGCCGTGCATTGTGTGTAACAAACCCAAACTTTTTCAAGATACATAAAATGGACACGTTTTTCTTTAAAATATTTTTTTTCTCTGACAGCTATAATTCTTACTAAATGTTGTCTTATACAGTGACGATTCTAACCACTTTTTATCTTCTCTTTTTGAGCTGTTTAACAAGGAATCTTGGTGAAAGAGTTTCCCAGTTTAATGCTTATGATTGAACCATATCATGGGAATTGTTGGAATTGTTCTTATGGCCCCCATACACTCCAATAACACCACGTGGCATTGCTCCTTTTTTGCATAGGCACATTAAAATGGGAAAATAATATACATACAAATAAGATCCTCTCTAATAGAGATTGGAACACATAAATCTTGTAGTGCAAAGGGACCTTACATCCTGAACATTGACATAACGACCTGGCACAGACCTCAGAAGAAAGGGCATTTTCCATTCACCCCTGAACCAGGGAAGCCATCCACGAAACATCCAGGCTGGCCTATAACATCACCTGGAAGCAGTCCTCTACCAAGGAAGACCCTACACTGCTCAGACATTGACCTGCTCAAAAGAGACTTCTCTTAACACTGAGAAGACTTAACAACAACGACCTGCTTACAGGACAGGGCTCCCTGCATTGCCCTTTGATTGTGAGGTGAAAGGAGAGGATGCTCCACATCCTGACTTCAATGTAAGATATGCAGATTCCAGGATCTTTAATACAGAAACATGATACCAACAACAGAGACTGTGTGAAAAATAAAAGTGTGTTGGCACTACAGACAATGTATTGGATTGGATGATCTAGCTTGCCTGGAGCCTAGAGTTGGTCTTGTGCCAGGAACCTTCAGGGGTCAGGTCTCTTTGTATTTAGGCCAAGGTTATTTCTTTCCATGTCCCTCATATTTTGGTTGGCCTATGCAAACAACAATTGCCACTCTAACACCATTTTTACTGTGTTCCTTTGACTCTAATCCTTAAAAAGAACCCACTTAAAATTTGAGGTTAACTTAGGCTAATATGCATGTATATGGAAATGTAATAAAGTACTATGCCTGTAATGTTTAAGGAGTTATGTAAGTTTTATGGCCTTAGATTGCCTTATGTGCTGTTAAGAAATATTATAATGTGTTATAATATATATAATATAATATAATATAATATAATATAATATATATAATATAATATAATATAATATAATATAATATAATATAATATAATATAATATAATATAATATAATATAATATAATATAATATAATATAATATAATATAATATAATATAATATAATATAATATAATATAATATAATATAATATAATATAATATAATATAATATATATTATATATATAATATATATATAATCTAATGTGTATATAATATTACATGGATTATGTCTTATTTATCTTAATGTTCTTTGACTGAAATTTCAAAGTTAAGATATCAGCAAGGGGACTTCTGAGAATTATGTTATGGGTGATTGTTCTTCCACTGTAACTTTATCTTGTCCTCTTTCTTTGCATCTTTGTTCTCATAATTAAAAATTAAAAAATTTAAAAAAAGCATATTGATCTATAGTATTTAATAAAAATATCTGAAGAGTTGGGATTTTTTTTGTGTGTAGTGTTTGGGCCCACCCAGTGATGCTTAGCGATTACTCCTGGCTTTGTGCTCAGAAATCACTCCTGGCTTGGGGGACCCTATGGAACGCCAGGGGATCCAAACAAAGTCTGTCCTAGTTCAGCCATGTGCAAGGCAAATGCCTTACAGCTGCACCACCACTTTGGCCCCAAAAGTAGGGATGTTTAATGAATATATAAAAAAATAAGTTATGGTCCATATATATATATGTCCACATATGTGTGTATATAGCTATATCAATATATGACATATTAATTACAATTAGAATAGGAATAAATGAGCATAAATATTTTATGTTATATGATTCTTGGTATGTATGTATATTTAAACACAGTAAATAAAACTGCTTAAAAGATAATGGGGGAAAGAAAAGAAAATATCATAGTAAAACTAGCTGAATGAACAGTAAAAACAAGTTGGTTAAATGAAATATATAATATCTCATTCTTAATATGTTTTATAAAAGTACCTTTTCAAGAAAACTAAGATGGATATTTTAAATTAACTTTATAAATATTATTAATTAAGTTACTCCATAGAATTTCAACATGTAAAATTAAATAATAGGACATTTTACTCTTAAATTTTAGAGAAAAATAATCAGTGTTTAAATTCTCTTTCTCATTTTATATTGTTAAGGTAGAGGATGAAAGCTAAAAAAATTAATTTAACTGGTCTATTTTATGAATCTGATAATAATGTTTTGAAATACTCAAATATATACTGTAAATAATAAAGTTAAATAAGATATTCTATCAATTTTAGCACGAAGTTTGATTAGCTAAATTTTATTCAATGGAGTTAAATTCAAATATTACTTTCAGACATAAATCAACACTACTTTTCATACATAATCCTGAAAAATGTTATTGTCCAGTTATTTGGCATCTATACATGATTAAGTTCATTATGTTATATTATATTATCAGAACTCTCAGCATTTGTAAATAACTATTATTTTATGGAAAAGTACATGTGGCTGAGATGCAGGTTACAATAATATGAAAATAGTGTATAAAAGGTATTATTGAAATAATCAAATGAAAGATGAGAGGACAGAATTGATAAATTGGTAAGGACACGGCTACTCTCGGTCAGTTTAGTGGGGGTTTTCATTTAACTTTATTTGTTCATGATCAGTCAGTTAACCATTTGATGGTCTTGGTCATCTTTTATATTTTTTTCAGATTTTAATTTTTCCAATTGTTATGGCATTTTTACTTTGTTCATTCTTAAATTTCTAGATCCTCTAAAGGTACGGCTAGGAAATTGAATTGCAGTTTTTACTGGCTATGACAGATAGCTTTTGTTTTAAACTTCCTCATAATACTAATTTTATACACTTCATGTATTGCATTTTTATACATATTATTTCAAATTACACAAGTAAATGAGATAATTTATATACATTAATAATTTTATTTTATCAAAAAGATAATGCAGTTATGGAAATATTTATTATATATTTGATAAATAAATTATTATTTATTATTAAAAACAGTAAAATAGATTATTAGTTCACAACATATCAATTTAGAAAAAGTAAATGCGGGCCCGGAGAGATAGCACAGCAGTATTTGCCTTGCAAGCAGCCGATTCAGGACCTAAGGTGGTTGGTTTGAATCCCGGTGTCCCATATGGTCCCCTGTGCCTGCCAGGAGCTATTTCTGAGCAGACAGCCAGGAGTAACCCCTGAGCACCGCCAGGTGTGGCCCAAAAACAAAAACAAAAACAAAAACAAAAAAATAAAGAAAAGAAAAGAAAAAGTAAATGCACTGAATCACTAAAAATGGGATTAAATTTTTATCTCTTGGAAATGATTACTTAAAACTGTAAGCAAAAGTTGAAAAAATTAAACTAAAACAAGTACAATAAAATGTTAGATACAATATTTAAAACTATGTTGCTAATATCTGGATTTGAATATATTATGTTTTATGTTTCTGCATCATGACCAACTTTGATCGGGATTTATTCTTAGTTCCATAGTAATGGAGCCATATGTGGTGTTATGGATCAGGTTTGGGGCAGAATATGTAAAGCAAACATCTCACCCTCTAAACAATCTTTCTGAACAAATAAATTACTCTAAGTCAATGCTTGTACTTTTTCTTAAGTCTAATGAATAATCTCTTACTTACCCCCTCTTCTTCCTTCCTTTTTGGCCCCTGGAATCGGTAATTGTAAATGATGAATATAATGACAAATCAAAAGTCAAAATCAAAGCAAAACAAGGTTAGTTTTTGCTGTAACAATGACTTGACTAACATGACAACTGAATAAGATTATAATATATTTTAAACAAAAAAGCATTTTATATTTTTATTGCCATTAAGATGGAACACTGTTATCTAATATTAAGAATTACCTTTGTATAATTTTCTCTGTCCCCTCTAATAGTCATAAAGTTAGACAATTCATTTATTTGAAATTTGCTTTTCCAATTAAGAAGTATTTTGCATTTTGAACTCATCTGTGATATTCTACTGACAAATATTCTAGATTTCAAATAGAATATAGTCTCAAGAAAAGCATACTTTTACTGAAGACTTAGAGATAGCATAGATTGCCTATCTCATAAAGTAGAACCTAGTTCAGGAGAAGCATCCCATGGTCCCTTGGGCACCACTGGGATTAGCTTTGTGTCTCCAAATACTTCTAGGCTGATCCTGGAGACACTAATCACTGCTGGTATATAGAGTAAGTGCATGAAGGAATGTAGTTGTTTAAGGAATGGGGTTAACTAGATCAAGCTTTTCTGCAGAATATAGTGTGGAGCAAAGAACTAGAGAGAAAAGGAAGAAAGATGAGAAGTTATAGGAAGCAGGAATCCAGGTTATTCTTTTACATTATTACTGTTGTTAAAAAAATGACAGAGCTCAATATCGAAACCATGAAGCCAGCATAAGACCAAACTTTATCAACCTTAAAAGGTGTCTTCAAGATGGCAAGCAGGGAAATATGGCAAGGAACCTGGGAACATTGCTGTAGGAAGGAGAACACCAGTTGTAGATTATGTAAAACATTGTATATCTAACAATAGACAATGAACTACTTTGTAAATAATGATGCTAGATATGTAAATAATGGTTCTAATTAAATAGAAATAATTTAAGGAATATGGTTAGGAGGGAGAAACAAATGAGCAGAAAAATTTTCAAAGATGAAATCATACCAGAACTTTAATATGTCCAGTGAATTCTATGTACGTGTTCAATCTATGTTCCTTAAGTTGTATAATGTTGTGAAAAATAATAAATCAAAATTGATAAAGTTATGATAAAAATATTAATGAATTAAAATTTATCCTCTAAGTGTACTTAGAGATGCAGCTAGCATTCTTCTATATTATATACATATTATTTCATTAAGAAGTGTTTTGTGAGGCCATAGAGATAGCATGGAGGTAAGACTTTTGCTTTGCATGCAGAAAGACAGCAGTTCGAATTCCAGCATCCCATATGGTTCTCTGAGCCTGTCAGGGGCGGTTTCTGAGCATAGAGCCAGGAGTAACCACTGAGCGCTGCCGGGCATGACCCAAAAACCAATAAATAAATAAATAAATAAATAAATAAATAAATAAATAAATAAGTGTTTTGCTACTGAGTTCATCAGCTATTACCCAAGACAAAGCTTATTAATTTTTGAAACGTAAATAATTTATCTTTGCTTAAATAAATCTCTCATTTCATCAGGATATTTTTAAATCATCTCAACAATCTTAGCACATTATTATTGTTCTACATAATTTTGTCATTGTCTGTGTCCTGACTCTCATTTTCTACCACAGACCCCAAGAGCACTCTTTGCCACTCGTGTGCTTTCTATTCATCACACAAGCAATCTCATTGCTGCTTACAGCCCTTCAAATATGCTGCTTCCTCTGTGTGGAATTAGTTCCCTTGGAAGTAATCATGTCTGACTAGAACAATCATTCAAATCTCAGCTCAAATATATAATTTCAGAGACAGCTTTTTCATGACCTGAACCTTCATTCTTCTTTATGATTTCTTTCCATTAGATCCCAAGTATTACATCTCCACTACTACTGATGCCTGAAGTTATCTAATTTTTTGCATTTCATTTTGACCATCTTTTCTCTATTAAATCTCAGTATTATAGTTATTTTACATTAGTGTGGTTTTCCGGGCACCCAAACTATTTTATATAAAACTCTGTGTAGGTGGTCTGTATGTTTGTGTGTGTGAACTGTGTGTGTGCAACAAAAAGATTTATTATATAAATTACAGAGAAAATAAATACAGAATTGATTAGTCTTTTTTTTAATTAACTTTACCAACTTATTTGTGTTTTGGGGTTATTCAGTGCTTCCTCGTGGCTCAGAAGCTTTGTACCACTTCTGGTGAGGCTTAGGAAACTATATGATGTGCTGGGGATGTAATGCAAGTCAGCCACATGCAAGACACATACTCTACCCTCTGTACTATCTTGTCACTCTAATTTAGAATTTTAGTTGTTGCTAATAGGTTGTAGAAACTGAGTATCTTGATCAAATGCTTTGCTCTTTTATTTGCCGTGGTTACTGTGTCTGTTTTTTCAATCTGACTATAAATATAATATGGACTCAGCTGACTGCCTGAATTATGTGCACTACTTCTAATACAGTAGACACTTCCACCATTTACTGTCTTGTTCACAGAGCATAGTTTTTACTTCACTAGTTAACAAATATTCACTGGCTTGTTTTCCTAATAGTTCCTACCTAAATATAGGCATAAATCAGTTACCTGCTAAAGTGTCTACAGGCATAGTAGAGTTGAACTTTACCTTTGCCATTCATTCATTTAATTGTAGCTGGAGTTTTTCCAAGGGCAATGCTAATTTATACAAAGATTAATTTATGAGTACCATCAAGTATACTTTCTCTTAACAGTTTATAGGTCCCTAAGCCCAATTACTACTGCTGGCTTCTGCAAGCCTAGGAAGGCATCTCTAATCAACATTGAGACTATGCTTTTTGATATCACTCTTACCATCACCTGATAAAAGTTTCTGAGAATATTCCTAGAAAACTTTCTAAATCAAGACTTTTTAAACAGTTATTGCTGGATTACAATTTGCATAAAATGTGCTTTAAAAGTGTATAGTTTGATAGTTCTGACATATCCAGACCCTCATGAAATCAGCAGCATAAGCAAAATTTCTACTACATCTTTACTATGAAAGATTGAGCTTGAAAGTCCTTTCCTCAGAGATTTGTCTGACCACCTGATTAATATAAAGTAGAAGCTGCCTTTCCTTTCCTCATTACTCTCTGCCAATTAGTATTCATATCATAGCCTCGCCAATGTCTTAAAATTATCGTCATATATTTTCATTCCATAAAATGGATGTATAAAATGTATATAATTATTAAATATATATTTATAGTTAAAGTATATATAGTTAAATATATATTTTTATATATATATAGTTAAAGTAGAGAGATTAAACAAATGAAAAATTGTCAGCTGTCACTATGAGATATCAAGTGTATTTATATATGAATGTGAAACCATTTTACTTAGCATGACACAGCATAATTATAACAATATATGCTTATTTTTGTCAAAAATAGGCATGACCATTATGTGAAGCTTATTAGTTTACTTACAGATTAAAGCAGGATTTAGACTAAATATATACATGTATTAAATTATGCTATAAAATACGTATTTGGATTAATTTATTACATTTTTTATTTATTTTTGTTTTGGGGCCATACTGGTGATGCTATGCTCTCAGAAATCTCTCTTGGGTCGTTGGACCATATGGAATGTCAGGGATTGAACTGAGGTCTGTTCTGGGTCAACCACGAACAAGGCAAATGCCCTATCACTGTGCTATTGCTTTGGCCCCTATTTATTACATGTTGTGTTGTGTAAAATTTGGTATATTCTTGGAATTAATTTGTTTATATTTTTGGTATATTTAATTTCATTTAACTCTTTTTATTTTTTTATTTTTGGGGGTGGGGGTAACACTCAGAGACACTGAGTGATTACTCTTGGCTCTGTGCTGAGAAATTGCTCCTGGAAGGCATGGGGGTACCATACGGGATGCTGATATTTGAACTAATGCCAGTCCTGAATCGGCTGCATGTAAGGCAAACACCTTACTGCTGTGCTATCTCTCGAGTCCCATATTCAACTCTTTTTCAATTAATGTCTTTATGTAAGCACCACAATACAAACATGTTTGTAGTTGAGTTTCAGTTATAAAACAAGGAAACCCCCTCTTCACCAGTGCAATAATCCCACCACCAATACCCCACCATTTCCCTGCTCCCCAACACCCTGCCTGTATTCAAGGCAGGCTTTCTTTATTTCCACTCATTACCATTGTCATGATAGTTGTCAGTGTAGTTATTTCTCTAACTGAATTCACCACTCTTTGTTGTAAGCTTCATACTTTGGACCAATCTTTCCAGTCCTCATCTCTATTATCTCTATATTATTACAATAATGAATTCTAATTTTTCCTTAAATACAATAAATGAGTGAGGCTGTTCTGTGTCTTTCTCTCTTGACTTATTTCAATCAGCATAATAATTGTCAAGCCATCATGTATAGGAAAATTTTAAGACTTCAGTTTTTCTGATGGCTGCATTGTATTCCATTGGGTATATGTATAGCAATTTCTTTATCACTAATCTGTTCTTGGGCATCTGGGTTGTTTCCAGATTCTGGCTATTGTAAATAGTGCTGCAATGAAAATAGTTGTTCAGAGGTATTATATTGTGTTTTTGTGTTCCTAGGGCATCTCTCTAGAAGTGTATGGCTGGATCATATGGGAGATCAATTCCCAATTTTTTGAGGAATCTCCATATTATTTTCCATAAAGGCTGAACAAGATGGCATTGCACCAACAGTGAATTAGAGTTCCCTTCTCCCCACATCCCTGCAGCACTGATTGTTCTTATTCTTTTTGATGTGTGACAGTCTATATGGCTTAAGATGGTACTTATTGATGTTTTCATTTGCATTTCCATGATAATTAGTGATGTAGAGTATTTTTCCATGTACCTTATGGGCATTTGTATTTCTTCTTTAAGAAATTGTCTGTTCATTTTTTCTCCCCATTTTTTGATGGGGTTATATGTTTTTTGCTTACTAAGTTTTGTCAGTACCTTGTATATCTTAATATTAGCTCCTTATCTGATGGGTATTAGGTGAATAGTTTCTCCCATTGTTTGGATGGCTTTCATATTATAGTCATTATTTACTGTGAGGTGCAGAAGTTTCTCAGCTTAACATAGTCCCATCTGTTTATCTCTGCTTCCACTTGTTTGGAGAGTTATTTTTCCTCCTTGAAGACTCCTTTAGTCTCAGTGTCATAGATTGTTTTACCTAAGTGTTCTTCTATATACCTTATGATTTAGTGTTTAATATTAAGGTCTTTAATCCGTTTGGTTTTGACCTTTGTATTTAATATTAAGGTCTTTAATCCGTTTGGTTTTGACCTTTGTACATGGTGTTAGTTGGAGGGTTGAATTTGCTTTTTTTATGTGCTTGAGTTGTCCCAGCAGTACTTATTGAAGATGCTTTCCTTGCTTCGTTTTGTGTTTCTTGCCCCTTTATCAAAGATTAATTGATTCTATGTCTGGGAAACATTCTCTGAATACTGAAATCTATTCTGATGATCTAAGAGTATGTCTTTATTCCAATAATATGCTATTTTAATGCCCAGTGCTTTGAAGTACAATTTAAAGCTGGAAAAAGTGCTACCTCTTGTCTTTTTTTCCCTTTTGTTTGTTTTAGCTATTTGTAGATGTTTATTGTATTAAATGAATTTCAGGAGTGTTTGATCCACTTTTTTGAATACTGCCCTGGGTTTCCTTAGGGAATTGCATTAAATTTATAAAATGCTGTTGTGAGTATTGCCATTTTAATGATTGTAATATTCCCAATCCAAGAACAGGATATGTATCTACATTTCCTTCTGTCATTTTTTATTTCTTTAAGCAGTGTTCTATAGATTTCTTTGTATAGATACTTCACTTCTTTATAAATTGACTCCAAGGTATTTGAGTTTGTGTGACACTAATGTAAATGGGATTGATTTTTTAATGTCCATTTCTTCTCTATCATTATTGTTGTATAAAATAGCCTTTGATCTCTCGATGTTAACACTGTAGGCTGGTACTTTACTATGTTAATCTATTGTTTCTAGAAACTTTTTTGGTTGAGTCTTTTGAGTTTTATAAATATAATATTATGTCATTTTGAAAACAGTGAGAGCTTGACTTCTTTTCCTAGCTTGATGCTCTTGATATCTTTTTCTCACCTAATTGCTATGGCAAGTACTTCCAGTACTATGTTAAATGAAGTAGTGAGAGGAGCCACTCATGTCTTCTATCAAATTTCAGAGAAAAGACTTTTAGTTTATCCACATTGAGAATAATATTTGGTGTTGTGGTAGATGGTTTGACTAAATTGAGAAAAGTTGCTTCTTTCCATCTCATTGAGAGATTTTATCATGAATGGATACTAGAGCTTTCAAATACTTTCTCTGCAACTATTAATATGATGGTTTTTAATATGGTCTTCTTTATTTTTCCTTTTGTTGATATGGTATATTATGTTGGTTGATTTACATATGTAAACCAACATTGCATTCCTGGAAAGAAACCTACTTGGTCCTAGTGTATGACCTTGATTAGGTGTTGAATCTTTGCATAGGTGTGGATCTGTGTTCATGAAGGATATTAGTCTGGAGTATTCTTTTTTCTTTCTTTTTTCTTTTTTGAAGCATCTCCGTCTGATTATGGTATCAGGGTGATGTTAGCTTCATAAAAACTACTTTGATATTGTTTCTATATCTTCAATTTCCTGAGAGACCTTGAAATTGATTGGTGGTACTTCCTCTTGTAACATTTGAAAGAATTCATTAGTGAATCCATCTGAGCCTGCACTTTTATTTTTGAAAAAAAAAATCTTTTTTTTTTTTTTTGGTGTTTGTTTTTTGGGCCACACCCAGAGGCACTCAAGTGTTACTCCTGGCTCGTTGCTCAGAAATTGCTCCTGCCAGGGTTTGAACATCTGTCGGTCCTGGGTCAGCTGCTTGAAAGTCAAATGCTCTACCCTGTGCTATCTCTGCAGCCCCATGGAAACGCGTTTGATTGTGGATTTTTTTTTTATCTCAAAGTATTTGTGATATTGACACATTTTCTCTGCTTTATTTTTTCTAATTTCGGGAGAGGAAAAAGTTTCATCACAGACCTAAGTACCATTTGCTTCTGTTCTCTGTGAATGCTTGTAGATGATTTCATTTTTGAGTTTTGGTTAAAATCAACCAAACCAACCAACAGGAATTGTTGCTTTCAATTCTTTGGATGGTAAGTATATATTGATTTTATTTCTTTAACACATGTTAATAGGTACTATATGAAGGATGAGATTAAATATGAAAAACTACATTAAAATTACAAAGACCCTTTTTTTTTGTTTTAAAGAAAGTATTTGTCCCTTCAGAATGCAAAAGTCACAACCTGTGATTACCAAGTTCCTGACACAGGTCATTCTTGTGGTATATTATGTCTCTGTGTTTTTTGATTCACATTTCCCAAACTACATATATGTTTCTGCTTATAATTATTTTTGAAAATTGCTTGAGTCTTTTGAACATTGACTAAGTTTTATTAGTTATTGCTTTATATGAATTCTCTATATTTTGAACATGAATATAAATCTCAGATATCTGGTGATTCATTTATATTTTAGCAACATTTAGGTTGCTTATTTTTGGTGGTAGTTTATGATTTTTTTCTGGTAATAGTATTTGAGTGATTATGGTTTGTAATAATATTAACAATAAGGTTTCATGCATAACACTTTTCAGCATTGCATTCTCCCAGTGTTTCTCCCCATTCTATTTCCATATCCACTACTCATCTGTGGGTAACTTAGTTTAGAAAAAATCATGTAGTAATTTTGCTAGCAAGGTCAATTTTCTAAATTTTGAAACCCAAAGGAAAAGAGATCACTGTAGATATGAGCTTGCCTCCTGAGCCTACATTATATATAGGTTGAATTCAGGAACCACATAAGGGTCCTCCAGCTCAATCAAGAATGCTTCCAGAGCATAAAACCAGGACTAAGCCCCAAAATTCTGGCATGGCACAAAGATAAAAATACTAAAGTGTATTATTCCTTTTTAATACTTGTCATTTATTAGAATATGAATTTATCTCTGACTTTAATGTCCTGACATTTAACAGTTTGTATTTTGATAGTTCATTGAATCATGTCTATATTTAAGTATTTAATATATTTTTCTGGTCATTATTTTTTGTGAAGACTTACTTTTTATCATTAGAGCCCATTTTGGTAGATTTGTGTATGTTGAGTTACTCCCAACAATGGTCAGTACAGCGACACCTTACCTGGGATGTCAGAGTCACAGACTTCAGTGGTCAGAAGCCATAAACATTATAATAATGGGTTCTGAGGACTGATGATATGCTAGAAATTGAGCTCCTAACTTTTACATGTTAGACAACTGTATTATTTGTGCTATTTACCACCCACTGAAGAGACTTTCTCCTTTCTACTGAATTTCATATCTCTATTTCTATATTTCATATGCATATATGCCTTTATCAGGTGTCAATGTGATTCCATTGTTCTGTGGAACAATATGAGGGGGAACCATATCTGGAGACTATCTAGGGTTTCTCCTGACTTTGCACTCAGAAATTGGTCCTGACCATATGGGACGCTGGGGGATCGAATCATGGTCCGTAGTGGGTCAGCCGCATGCAAGGCAAAAGCCCTACCACTACATCACCGCTCCAGTCCTTGTGTGCCTATATTTTATTTCTGTTCTATTACTATAAATTCCCATTGCTATATAAATATTTTCAATAGAAAGGATATATTATTTTTCTTTCTTTATTCTAGAATTACTTTGTGTGATCTAAAGTAAAAAAATGTGTATATAATATCTTTGAAAATACCATTTGTGTTTTATAACTATTCGTTTTATTTTTCTACATTTAGTTATGATGTTCATTTTAATAATGTTTAGTCTTTTATCAGGCGGTATAGGTTATCTTTACATTTCTTCATGGAGTTCTTTGGCAATGTCCTGTAGTTTTCACTCTACACATTTTATAATATTTGTTAGGTTTCATCCCAGGTAAAGTTTATTGATACATTTGTAAATGAGACTTATTGTTCTGTTACCTCATGTTTATTGTGTAGAATAATGTAAAATATTTATATGTATTGATTTTTATTCCCCTACTGTATTGAAAACATTATTTCTAGCAGACTTTATGGTAATATGTAAGATTTTTATGTGCATTCAATATTATTTACAAATTTCAATAATTTTACAATTTTTTCTAATTTAGATACATTTTTAAATTTCTATTTTTTATTTATATTTAAGCATTGTTTTTTGCAAAAATTTTAATAGCAGATTTTGGAACTTTCAATGTCTTTTATTTATTTTTTATTTAGTCTCTCTGTCTAGAACTTCCAAAATAGATTGAATTATAATGGAAAAAAAAACATTTTTGTAAAGTTCCAGATTTTCGGGGGAAAACTCTTAATATTTTTGTAATTAATGTGAATATGGAATTAGCTCTTGGGATTTGAATATATGACACTTATTTTGAACATGTACATGATATTTTATTTATTATAAATGGTTGTGAACTTTTACTGCATGAGTTTTTTTATTCATGCTTTTGCTTTATTTTTTTATTTATTTTTTGAAGCCGCACTTGACAATGTTTCAAGTCTTACATTTGACTCTGTACTCAGGATGCTCCTGGCAGATCTTACCATTTTCTTCTACTATTGACATGGTATTTTTGCAAATGCACAACTAAGATTGTCTCTTGTTTTCTTTTTTTTTTTTTTTTTTTTTTTTTTTGGTTTTTGGGCCACACCCGGTAACGCTCAGGGGTTACTCCTGGCTATGTGCTCAGAAGTTGCTCCTGGCTTGGGGGACCATATGGGACACCGGGGGATCGAACCGCGGTCCGTCCAAGGCTAGTGCAGGCAAGGCAGGCACCTTACCTTTTAGCGCCACCGCCCGGCCCCGTCTCTTGTTTTCTAAAGCTAGTATAGTGGCATTAGCACTCAACTTCATTTTCTTTTTCTTTTCTTTTCTTTCTTTTCTCTCTCTTTTTTATTTATTTATTTATTTATTTATTTATTTATTTATTTTGGTTTGTTTCTTTTGGTGTCACATTTTTTGGTGCTCAAAGTTTTTTTTCCTGGTGTTGCTGGAGGATCATAAATGATGATGCGGGATTGAACCCAAGATCATTATTGCAAAGTAAGTGTCCTTCAAACTGTACTATCTCTCCCGTCCCAAATTCTTTCTTTTTTTTTTTTTTCTTTTTTGAAATGGCTAGAAATTGAAGAGGGTCATTGTCAGAAAAAATGGGAACAGCAATTTACTGAACAGTGTTGCTAGACCTCTCTAGATCCACATTCAAGTCAGCAGTATCCTCAGTTTGCCTCTGAAAGCAGCTGGGTATTTGGCTGTTTTCTGAGGCAGAAATGAAGAGAATTCAGCTAGCCCAGCTGTCACTTGCCTACCACAGAGCTCAGGGTTTTTGCTTATTGTTTGTTTGTTTGTTTTACTTGTTGTTGACGTTCCAGAACTTGATATCTGCCAACTGCATGTTCTTTCTGAATGAAACTGTGAACTATTAGCTTTACAGTCCTGTGACTCTGACTGCTGAATCAGGGCTGCCTTCAGAAATGAGAGCTGATATGCACTGTGCTGCTCTGATATTTATTTACAGATCATTCCCTCTTCTCTGATTATGTGGTGTAATGTGATATTATGTATTCTGGTAAATGCATGTATCACTCAAGCAAAACAGGAAGTGTATGTTTGTCTATGTATATGTGATTACTTTTTTGCAATATGTGGTACTTTTCTGATTGTACATGAGCAGAAATGTGCTATCCTTGCATATAGTTTGCCACTTGACTTGGAGTCACATAACTGTAGTCTATTAATCTATTTCTTTGATTCACCCTATTATTTAAAAGAAAGCCCTTATATGAAAACAGTTTTATAGTTTTTCCATTATATAGATTCAATAAATATTTGTATAAGTTGATAGTTAAATGTATCCTAATCATAAAATTATGTAAGGTGTTTATTAATAATAAGCTTAAATTATAATAATAAACAATTGTAATTTTAACAAATAAATTTCTGTAAAGATTTTTTTATTGTTTGTATTTTTATTAATATTCAAATTATGTAAATAAAATATGTCACTCTATATAATAGCTGCTATGGGTTTTATAACTTCTAATATATTTTTAATTTTTCAACTACACTCACTTTGAATTATATAATTTTTATAGCACTATAATATTAAAACTAGAGGATTTTTCAACACATAGTTTGTATACTTCAGAGAAATATACTACTGAATTACCAAATATCTATGAAAACACTAAATAATTTAAGAAAGCTGACATTCGTGACTGAATAATACTACAGTGGGTAGGGCACACACATATATGCATATAAATAAAATATAGTAACTTGCCATCAGTTTTGCTGTTACAATCTTTGGATAATTACTATTCTTGATTATATTGCTACCATGAATAATACTTAGTATTTTATTTAGTTTAAAAGCTTATTAGAAATGTTATGAAGATCAATTCATCACATTTTTAAAAGAATGTGTAAACAAGAAAAATAACTGCCTCAGATTTGTCTCATATAGATAACAAATTCACGGTAGTTTCTCACATCACTTGCATCATGATGATAAAAGAAATCGCTCTAACATAACCCTATTAGTAATCAAGCTGCCAAAATTATCACTGCCCATGAATTCAATCAAGATGTTTACTGACTTTTATCTGAAGAAAGCATTTTGTGGAACTAAAGCTGATATTAATTCTTTGATTTA
Source organism: Suncus etruscus (assembly GCF_024139225.1). Lineage (NCBI taxonomy): Eukaryota > Metazoa > Chordata > Mammalia > Eulipotyphla > Soricidae > Suncus > Suncus etruscus. Next base: position 29,649,419 of record NC_064863.1, read on the forward strand.
TGGTCTGAAATGACAATGATATAATAAAAAATAAATCTCATTTTAGCATGCAGATCACAAAAAACATTAAAATAAACATTTTTATCAAAGTTTCTTGAATCAAATTCTAGGGAAACTAACTTGTAGGTGAACGTGTATGGAAGGAGATAGATACTCTGGAAAATCTTGTTAATTTAAACTGTCAGTTAAAATTCTGCCATGGAAAGGTTAGAGAATTAATGTTAGCTCTGGACTCAAGATCTAATCCACAAAGACCAGCAGAGTCAGCTGTAATGCAATTGAACAAGAGGGTTTATCACCAGCATGCTGAAGCCACACTCTTGCAATGGTTACCATGAGAAGGTCTTTCAAGCTTTTTTTATATGGCTTCAAAATAGAGTTGAAACTCTAATTATTAGTACTTATTTTTTTAATCAACCAAGTTTCAACTGGTTGGCTGAAGTAGTAGAGGAGGGTCTCAGGCATATGCTGAGCACCTGTGACTTTAGCATGCAATAATATAAGGTTTATCACCTGCAGGTCCCCGGGTGTTTCTAATTTATCTAAGTATCCTGGTGCATGTCCTTGAAGTTCCTGGAGCTCATTGTCTGGGCCTATTCCCCTTTTGTCAGGCCGAGCCTGTCTTGGCAGTCCTTGTCTAAAACAAAACATAGTTATAGAAGTGAAGCAGAAGCAGTTAATTCTTTCTTGTTTGTTTGGGGATATTTTTTAGGGGGCCACACCTAAGTGGCATTCAGGGATCACTCCTGGCTCTGCACTCACAAATTGCTCCTGGCCTGGGGACCATAAGCCAGGATGCAAGAATTGAATCCACCTTCATCCTGGGTTAAACGTGTGCAAGGTAAAGGCCCTACTCCTGTGTTCCCACTCTGGCCCCATAGTTAATTCTTTTTTTTTTTTTTTTTTTTTTTGGTTTTTGGGCCACACCCGGTAACGCTCAGGGGTTACTCCTGGCTATGTGCTCAGAAGTTGCTCCTGGCTTGGGGGACCATATGGGACACCGGGGGATCGAACCGCGGTCCGCCCAAGGCTAGCGCAGGCAAGGCAGGCACCTTACCTTTAGCGCCACCGCCCGGCCCCCATAGTTAATTCTTAACTTACATTCTCTTCTAACATCAAAATAGATCATGAAATGGCTAGGGGTGGGAAGTAGTAGGATATACAAGAGAACCTTCAATCACCTAAATTTTTCATTGACCCCATTGAGATAAATTTGGCCCATGTTATCATGCAGATAGAAGGCAAATTTATCTGGTGCAAGCAGAAGACAGAAATGAAGCAAATTTTACCCAAGTACCTGTGACCAGAGAACCACAAAAAGACAAACAAACAAACAAAAATATATAGAGGCTGTGAGGTATCCTTTAAAGCTCCAGTGACATATTATGCAGAGCATCAGCAACAGATACGGAAGACAGTGTGTAATTTGAGAGAAAGTTTCAGTGAGATATCAATGCAGACTAAAGACTGTGTACAAGGGAAGCAAAGATAAAACAAATGAGAAGCTACATTAAGGGTGGAACATAGAACACTGAAGATCCAAAACTACGTTATTAAAGCTGTTAAAAAATAGGTACATGTTTATAATTATCTAATATTTTGTATGCAAATGTTTATTTCTTTGTTTGGCAGGGCACACTTAACAGCGCTTAGAGGTTTCTCCTGGTTCTACTCTCGAAAATTACTCCTGGCAATACTCAGGAATCAAATGGAATGCAGGGGAAACAGCTCAGGTCGGCCACAAGCCCCCTCCCTTCCTTTTTATTTCCTTTATTTCTATTTTTTTTCTTCTTTTAAATTTAGATTTATAGCTTCTAGACAGAGGTTCCTCCCACTTTCTTTTATTTTAGTTTTCAACAGAACCATAGAAAATGAATCATCTTGTTCTGCCTCACATTTCTATGTCTTCCTACAAATTGAGAAAAAAACATGGATGGTACCAGCGGCAAGCAGTCTCACAAGCATTGAGTGGAAATAAAAAAAAAATTTAGCCTAAATAGCCAACCCAAAGTCATTGGCAATAGAATCAAGAGCTCCAAACTACAACAAGCTATACACAAAAGGGATGGGTTATACTAGCAGTCCAGGGAGTGAAGGATGGAGATATTGGATGCATGCTGGGAACTATGGCAGAGGAAGATCAACACTAGTGATCAAAATTGCCCTAATTCACTGTCACTATGTACCTTAAATATAACTGTGAAAGACTTGTAATTCACATTGATATCAATAAAAATGAAAAAAAAAAACTTACTCTTGGCAGTTCTCAGGGATCATATAAGATGCAGGGGATCCAACCCAGGTTAGCAACATGTTTATGCCAAAGCTCTATCTATTACACTATCACTCAGGCCCCTGCATGCAAATCTTTTATAAAATTCTCAAGGACCCAATTAGGAATAAATATATGTTTACTATTACACTAACTGCCTCTTATATTTCTGTGCTATCTATATGTTTGTGGAGGAAGTAAGTCTGGGTAAGAAGGTTACTTGCAATGTTTGGATGGAATAATTACATTTGATAACTATAGACCAATATGTGCTGAAACTTTTTAAAAATTAATAATAATAATATTGAATATAAATTTTTCATTTAAATGTTAAATTAAGTTAAATGCCATACAGTAATTTGTAGTATTTCAACAAATAATTATTGATTAACCAACTAGTTTAAATTCTTACAACTTATATATGTTGATATAACTATAACAATAATATTAGTATACATTACATATTGTATTAAATAATTGTTTTCTATATTAGTATGCAATACCAATTTTATTATACACAATACCAATTAAAAAGGTACTGTAGGTTTTTTGTATTGATTTTTTAAATATGTATCACATAAAGAGCATGGGAAAAAAGAGGAAAAATGTAAAATTGTTTAAGATATTAATATCACTTTTTTCTGTTATTACTGACCATTATTTATTTCCTTGCTGTGGTTTTTTTCTCTTTTACTTAAACGCCATGGTTACAAAGATGTTTATGATTGGGTTTAGTTTTCAAATGTAAGTGCTGGTATTGATGAAGGGAAAAAGAGGACTCATCACTTATTTTTATATTTGTATTGGTTAACAATTCTATCATTATTCTTAATGACAACATGGAGTAATTTGAGAATAAATTAAAGAATCTCAACTGAAAATCAACATTTCCAAAATATAAAATTGGAGCTGGAGTGATAGCACAGTGATAGATCATTTTTTTTTTTCATCCTGGGCACCTCATATGGTTTCCTGAGCTGCCAGGAATGATTTTTTTTGGTTTGTTTGTTTGTTTTGGAGGGTTGGGCAACACTAGCACTGTTCAGGGTTTACTCCTGGTTCTGTGGTCAAAAATTGGTTTTGGCAGGCTCAGGGATCATATGGGATTCTGGGGATTAAATCTGGGTCCATACTGAGTCTGCCTCATGCAAGGCAAATGCCCTATCATTGTGCTATCACTCTGACCCCGTTTTCTGAGGGCAAAATCAGGAATAATCCCTGCCTAAGCAACACTGACTGTGGCCCCAAAACAAAATAAAACAAAATAAAATAAAATCAAGACTGAATTAAAGAAAGAGCTCTTGAAAAAGAGCTTTAAGAAAATAGTTCAAGATAGCAGTAAAATAACAGAAATTTTATCCAACTTATTTAATGTGTCCACCAGAAATGTTATATGACTCTATCATGGAATTAATATTAACTTTCAGAATGGATAAATTGGGGAAAGCTTGAAATTATATCTAAAATTAATATTGACTTTGTAAGAAGATAAATCTTTAATCATTTAGTTTGCAATTATCTTGAAAGCATATATTTCTTTAAATATAGAAACTATATTTTATTATTTTCACAATGACCTCAAGAAAAATGTTTTTACTTAACAATATGATATTTTCATATCTGTATATTTTCTTTTATATAAACAAAAAGCAATAATGAAGTGAGCTAATAAAAATCACAAATATCTTAAATTAATGAAAATGAGTTAAATTCTTCAGTATATATTATCCACTTCAATTTACTAAATTTTGCATTTACATACTGAAAACAACTTCAATATTTTTTCTAGACTAGGTATATTGACAAAAATCTACATTTTATATTATTAGTATTGTTTATATTATTCAAGGTATTATATATAATTAAATGTTAAGATTTTTGATACAGTAAATGTTATGATTTTTATTCTATTTCTGAAATTACTGCTATGTTTATATAAACTTTTTATTTTATGTTATTTTATTTTTTGTTATTTTATTGGTTTTTGGGTCACACCAGTGGCACTCAGGAGTTACTTTTGACTCTGTGCTTAGAAATTGTTCAAGGCATCCTCAGGGGACCATATGGGGTACCAGGAATCAAACCACCTTCAGTCCTGAATTGGCCACATGCAAGACAAAAGACTTACCGCTGTGCTATCTCTCTGGCCCCTCTATGTATTTTTTAAATCTGTTCATTACTTGTCTGAAAATATTTTTTAACATTATAATTCATTCCAGTCTAGGATAAATGAATTATTTTTTTCTTTGTAAGCATGTTCTTAATTTATACATTTATTTCATTATTTTCATAGTTTTCATTTTTAAAGGTTTATTTTAGTTCTTTGGATAAAATTTATTGCAAATTATCTGTTCATAGGCAATGTAAATAAAATAATTTTCTCTTTAAGATGCAATTTTTTAAATGCTTTAAAATGTATATAAAATATAATTTATTTTGGTATTATTTTAGTGTATTTATTTATCAATTGTAGTTTTAGTGCCTGCATTACATAAGAGCATATAATATGTACATAGAGTTTTATATCTTCCTTTGATTTTATATATTTTTCTTTAATTGCTCTGACTAGACAATTAAAAGTACAATATGTTGCCACAAAAATTACATAAAGACAACTACTGTAAAAACATACGCACTTGCAACTATGCCCATATATTTAACACCTTAATTAATAAAACACAAAACAAAACTGCACTGAACAATACTTCCCATCTATTAGAATGGCTATTATAATTCTAAAAACATAAGAATACAGGAAATGGTGTCAGAATATATGGATACAATATGATGTTTTATGCTAACAAAGGAAATGTAATTTGTTATAGTTAATTTAGAAAGTGCCTATTATTTTTATTTTTTAAATACAAAACATTTTAACAGTTATTGTACTTCTAGCTATTTACTCAACGAGTACTAAGACAATTCTATAAAAATGTACTATTATGTTTATTTTAGCACACTAAGAAGAAATGAACAATTATTAGTGTGTAAGTCATTCAAAAGGAATTCCACACAATATGTAAATGCATTGAGCTTCACTATTGACAATGATGGCTATTTTAACTCTCAGGATGTATTTTTATCCAGAAAATGAGAGGAACAATTCATATTAATATCCTTTTTAATATATATTAGAAACAAATAAGTTGGCATTTTTATATCAACCTACAAAGAAATTTCTTAGACTTAATGGTCTCAAAAGTAACATAAAATATAGGAATAAACTATACACATCTTGGGCAATACTTTACCAATAATATATTTAAGTTGTGTTCTAAATAATATTAATGAATGAACTTCCAAATAAGTTTACATTATGAAGCAGAAAATGATAAATTGGCACTCTTCAAGAATATAAAGCATGTAGACAATGAAGGATGGTGATGCCTGAAAATCTCTGAGACAGTTGTAGTAATGTCCTCAGACTATCTTAATGTTTTGTTTATGTAGAATATCCTGTGAAATGTATGTATTTTTCTGATAGAATAAGTCATGACTATATTAATATAAAAATATATGTTCAAGTTGTAGTGAAATCAGTTAAAAAAACTGCAATATTTATATTCACACTATGAACTGATGTTGTATTTAAAATCATTCAAGGAAAGTATTCCTGTAATATAAAATTTTTATTAATTTTATTTTGATAAGGCCTTTCCTATGAGGTTAGTGGTTATTTACTACTTTACTATCAAATATTTTTCTAATATTGGTGCTTTCATTCTACTTGAAATGAATCAAATCCTTAGAAATATCCTATAGATATGTTTTTTCTCTGAATAACAGAATCATTCATTAAGTGTTTTTAAGTAATCACCTCTTAGGTTTCTTCAAATTATATAGTATCAATAATAATAGGTTTTAAAAAAACTGTTAAAATATATAATTTTATATATAGAATATAGATGCTCCCTTAATTGACTTGAAAATTGTAGTTGACAAATGAAAAGTTTTGCACAAAAGAATTAAACAAAGGTAATACGTTCAGTTAGGACTATTTGTCTTCTCTAATTTTTAATTAGAATTATTAATGTTTTAAAATGACTGTGCTTTTCAAATATAAATGCTATGTATAAGCTTTAACACATTTAAAATCTAGTGTATTAAAGTGACTGAAATATGAAACTGCTTTAAGAATTTATTTGATAAAGACACTTATTAATATGATCATCCCATAGATTCTATTATAAATGGTTCCTTTGGTTCTATGTTCAAAATTGCATTAATTAGAACCCCACTATCTACTGGTGCAAAAGTTTTATGACTATATAAATTTGTCAGTTTTATTTATTTGCATCCTTTGTGTTATCAATGTGTGAAATATAGTAAACAAAATGCTTATATTTATTGAGTTAATTTATAAATCATATAAATTATTTCTTAAAAATTAGTGAATGATTTGTAATCCACTTGGTCAAAATAAAATTATTTTAAAAAGTAAACAGTATAAAAATACTAAGTGAAAGGAAAAACTCATCATAAATTGTACATATTTTTACCAAATGTCAAAAACTAATCTAGTTTTCTATAATTTTTATGTGTTCTTTGACTAAATAAGGCATTGTTCACATAATTATTGTAAATTCAAATATTTTTGTTTAGAATGTTAAAATAACCCATTATTAAAAATCACTTATTTGAGAAATACATATTTATTATACATAATGTAATAGAATGGTTGTAAAAACTTAGGTAGGGATGTTTCTTTTATTTATTTATTCATTCACTTATTGATTTGGGGACCACACCCGGTGGTGCTTGAGGGTTACTCCTGGCTTTGCAATCAGAAATAGCCCCTGGCATGCTCAGGAGACCATATTGATGCAGAAGATTGAACTCTGGTGGCCCTGGGTTGGCTGCCTGCAAGACAAACATCCTAACCACTGTGATATTACTCTTGCCCTAGCTATCTCTTGACTAAATGTTAATTTTCAGATGTGAATCTTATCTGTATTTCAGTTTGTAATTGAGTAAAATTTTATTGTCTTAAATAATAAATTTTCTATGTGTGTCATTTGGTCATTTGTAATTCAGACTCCTACAATCCTTCCAAGATTGAACCAGGATGATCTTAAATACAAGATACTGCCCAGAAAATTGAAATGGTCATCAAAAAACTTACTAAAAACAAAAGCCCACACCAAGATGTATTCAATAATAAATTTTTTCAAAACTTTAAAGAAAAGCTACTTTCAACTCTTTTCAGGCTCTTCAAGGAAATTTCAAAAACAGCAACACTCCTAAATAGTTTCTCTGAAACTAACATCACCATGTACCAAAAGCAGGCAGAGACACCACAAAATTCAAGAAAATTTTAGACTTATATACTTATGAACACAGATGCAAAGATCCTCAACAAAATGCCAACAAATAGAATCCAACAGCTCATCAAGTCAGTTATACACCATGATCAAATAAGATTTGTCCCAGGGATGCAAGAATGGTTTAACATATGCAAATAAATCAATGAAATAAAATTAAAAAGCATATGATCATATCAGTAGACGAAGAGAAAGATTTGACAAGGTCCATTCTCCATTCATGATAAAAACTCTCAATAAGACAGAATTGAAATAACATTTCTCAGTGTAGTTAAAGACATTTGCCACAAGCCAATAACAAGCAATATACTCAATGAGGACAAACTAAAAGTCTTTCCTCCTAAGATATGGCACAAGACAAGATTTCCCCCTTGCCGTTTATATTCAATATAGTACTGGAAGTACTTGCCATGGTAATCAGGCAAGAAAACTATATCAAATGTATCCTCATAGGAAAGAAAGTTAAACTCTTGCTATTTACAGGTGACATGATACTGTATTTAGGAAATCCTAAAATCCTCTAGAAACAAGAGACTTGAATAGTAAAGTAGCAGGCTACAAAATTATTATGCAAAAACCCATGGCTTTTCTATACATCAATGATAAACGAGAAGAAAAAAAAATTAAAAAGCAATTCTATTTGCAATTGTATCTCGGAAAATTTAGTAACTTGGAGTCAATTTAACTAAAGAGGTTAATGATATATACAAAGAAAACTAAAAAAAAAAGGAGCTCCTTCAAAAAAAATAAGAGAACACAAGGAAATGGAAATATTTGCTTCACATAGATTAGAAGAATCAACATTATTAAAATGTTAAAAAAAATTCCCAAAGCATTATACAATGCAATCCCTGTTAGAATACCTATGACATTTTCAAAGAAGTGGATCTAACAGCTTGAAATTTATATAAAACAATAAATGTCCAAAAATAACTAAGGCAATCTTTAAGGAAAAGAATGCAGGAGAAATCTCTTTACTCACCTTTAAACTGTAATTTAAAGTAGTAGTCATTAAACAACATAATACTGGAATAATGACGGCCTTCAGACTAATGGAACAGACTTGATTTTTCTGATACAAATTTGCAGTCATATGATCAATTAATCTTTTATAAAGGGGCAAGAAATACAAAGTAGAGCAAGGAAAGTCTCTTCAACAAGTACTATTAAGAAAACTGGAACTTCCAGCCTCCTCTCTTTTGTCTCTAAAAATTATTGCAAGAAAGTCTTTCATTTTTCTTAAAAGTTCCATTTCACTTTATGAAGCTCACCATAAAGAATGATGAGTGCAGTTGGAGAAATAATTACATTGAGAACTATCCTAACAATGAGAATGAATGAGGGAAGTAGAAAGCCTGTCTAGAGTAAGGCGGGGATGGGGCGGGAGGGGAGGAGGGAGATTTGGGACATTGATGATCAGAATGTTGCACTGGTGAAGGAGGGTGTTCTTTACATGACTGAAACTTGTAATCAAGGTGTTTAAACAAAGATATTTAAAAAATGAAAAGAAAACTGGAGGCCAGAGAGATAGCATGGAGGGAATGCATTTGCCTTGCTTGCAGAAGGAGAAATGGTTCAAATCCCCGCATCCCATATGGTCCCCAAGCCTACCAAGAGTGATTTCTGAGCGCCAAGCAAGGACTAAACCCTGAGTGCTGCCGGGTGTGACCCCCCCCCCAAAAAAAAAAAAAAAGAAAAAGAAAAAAAAAAGAAAGAAAAAAAACTTGTCAGGTACATGCAAAAAAAGTGAACTCATATCTTTAGTTTATACCATGTACTTTTATGGGTTTTTTTTTTTTTTTTGGTTTTTGGGCCACACCTGGCATTGCTCAGGGGTTACTCCTGGCTGTCTGCTCAGAAATAGCTCCTGGCAGGCACGGGGGGGACCATATGGGACACCGGGATTCGAACCAACCTCCTTTGGTCCTGGATCAGCTCCTTGCAAGGCAAAGGCCGCTGTGCTATCTCTCCAGGCCCAGTACTTTTATGTTTTTATGATAGTCCAAATTGCCTTAAATTTGTATCAAGACCTAATAATATAAAAGTTAATTTAGTTGAATTTTAGACATACGATGTTCTAGTACTTTTCCCACAGCTAGAATCAATTACTCTCCACTAGTATTCCCAGGTTTCCTTTCACCAATCAGCCTGTCTCTTTTAAAGACATTTCATTTTACAAAAATAAATTACTTTATTTAAATATTATTATCTACATAGTTGATCATTATGCAATTGTTTCTGACACTCCATGTTACAAAACTAATCTCACCATCAGTGTAATAATGCCTCCACCATTTCCCTGAATTCCCACCCATTTCCAAGACTGAGTCCTTGGCAGACAAATTCTGTATTGTTTGTTGGTAGTATTTTTTAAATACGTCAAAATTAAAATTAGCAAAAAATTCTATATTTTTTCTGTACATATATGTTCATATATACATATGTACTCATGTATAATCATATCTACACATATCTATACATCATATGAAAATGCTGGTTCTTTTTCAGGGCCATGTGATTAAAGGAGCCAGCCATGCTACTGGTCAGAAACTCCTACTTGTTCCCTTCATGGCTATGATCTGTGTGCTTGTCACTTGCCACTTTAAGGGTACTAGGGGAGCTCTTGCTATTTAGTCAATCTACCCTCTTGGTGGTTCTCTTTAGGGCTGCCAACCAGGATCTGGTTACTTGCAGCCTGCAGAGGATTAGGGGTACTTGCCATGATGCCAGTCATCCCTCCTGTTCTATATTTTATTTTAAGTGTGAATCTATGACTTTTCTGACTAAATTAATATTTAGCTTGACCTAAGTCTAATCATCTTATTTAAAACATACCTTCATACTTTAACACATAGCACATTAGGTAGTAAACTTATTTAGTAAATTTATCACATACAATATAATTATTATGTTATGAATTTCTGATATTTTAACTTTGTGAAAAAAGGCAAGAGGTTGTCGATAGGAGGCTCTCTAACTGAATCAAACACCCTAATTAATTTGAAAATATTTCACTATTTTTTCTAAAATACTATATATAATTGGTATCCTATTAGGAAAAGTTACTGAGATATATAATTTTCTATCTACAAATTAATTACTGTTTTTGATGTCTATGCAGTTGAAATTCAAGCAGAATTCAAGGATTTTACACTGGTCAATTGTAGAATCTTCAGGTTTCATTGGTTCTGTGACACTGATTCAGATTAAAATTGACCTCCTAAGGAAAAGAATAAAGACTATGCCACGCCTCTCAAATCCTGAAGCTGTTTACACTGTTACAACTCAGACTGATAGATACATATGTAATGGGATATATTTATCAGAAAATGAACAAAAGAGCTTGCCTTTTGTGACCTTGTCCTTATATCAGAGATGTCTGGCAGAAAGAGTTTTTTTTTGATCTTTTATTTCTAAATTCTTGACATTTGAGATATGCTTTGAAAATACATTGCTTTCTCAGCTCATGGATCTTCTTGTCCAACATGCTGAGGACATATTTGACACCTCAGCAGGGGAGAAAGTTAAGATGTTTCAGAATTTTGCTAACAAATAATTGGAGTTTTCACTGAATAAAACCATTTAAATGGTAGAAATTAATATTAGAGTTCAATTTGCTGTACCACTTAATCAGTTTCTAAAGAAGGTGGACCAAATTGTGGATGGGTAGGAAAGGGAAATAAAGTAGACTAGAGGTGAAAGACACAGTAGTGGAGGAGTATGGTCACTTTGGTGATAGTGAGTTACAGTAATTTTTAATATGAGTAGCATAAATCCTGACACTATTATAACTAACTAAATTATAATATATAACATTCAGAATATAATAATGAAAAGGTTCACTTGAATTCCAAATGCAAACAAGCCAAAATATATATACATATATCTCTATTTTCCAACATTATCCATTCAGCTTGTCTATTCATCTCACCTTTTATTTATATTTCTCTATGTATATACTATATTATATTATATACTATATATACTATATATTAATGTACTATATACACTATATCCATAGTATAATTGTCTTTACTGGTCTTACATTAATCCAATAAAAGTGTACTAGATATTCATTAAAGAGATACTATGAGTCAAGTACTCTTTAATAGTAAAAATATATCAATAAATACAATACAAAACAATGAATTGTAGCTTTCACAGGATGATCAAAGGTAAAAAAATGGATACTTTAAATAAAAATCAATAAAACATGTTCCAAATTATAAATGTTATTGATGGGGCCAGGGAGGTGGCGCTAGAGGTAAGCCTTGACAGTGCTAGCCAAGGAAGGACCACAGTTTGATCCCCCAGCGTCCCATATGGTCCCCCCAAGCAAGGGGCGATTTCTGAGCACTTAGCCAAGAGTAACCCCTGAGAATCAAACGGATGTGGCCCGAAAAACCAAAAAACCAAACCAAAACAAAAATGTTATTACTATGGAGAAGTTTTTATTGGGAAAGAAAAACCTTAAGAGTGATGAAGAAATTGTTTTATTTATTTATTAATTTATTTTCTTTAATTAAATCTTTATTTTAAACATCTTGGTTCAGAGTTATTTCTGGCATTCAATACTCCAACACCAAATTCATCACCAATGCATTATTACCACCATTAATGCTTCCCAAGACTCTCCTCCCCCACCCCTTACCTGTATCTGAGACAGGTATTCTATTAAAGCTTACCACAAAGTGGTGAGCTCAGTTAGAGAAATAACTATACTGACAACTATTATGGCAATGCAAGAAACTGTTTTGATTAATAAATATTAGCATGATTACACTCATTAAGATAAAATTTGAGGGGCCGGAGAGATAGTATGGAGATAAGGCATTTGCCTTGCATGCAGAAGGTCGATGGTTCAAATACCAGCAACCCATGTGGTCCCCTGAGCCTTCCAGGAGCGATTTCTGGGCATAGAGCCAGGAGTAACCCCTGAGCGTCACCAGGTGTGACCCAAAAAACAAAACAAAACAAAAGATGAAATTTGAACCAAAACTTAAAGAAGGCAATGGAGTAGGTCACAAAAAGTAATTGGCAAAAAGTTTAAACAAGGGATTGGCAAATGAACATATTGACACAGAACATATGTTCAATGTTCTTCAATTTTCTTCTTTTCATCACCTTATGTTTTTTTTTTATTTTTATTTTTAAGTTGGGGGAAGTTAGGCCACAGTGCAGAATTTTCGGAGCTTACTCCTGAACATGTTTATAAAAACATTTGGGTTGATGCTAGAATCAGGGAACAGGGGTGGAGCAATAGAACAGTGGTTAATGTTTTGGTCTTGATCATAGTTGAATACAACACCAGGAATGATCTCTTAGCAGACAGTAACTAATAAGCCCTTAGTAATTCCAGTATGACCCCCAAACACCAAGAATCAAACTAGATTCCCCAGGATTCTTTACATGTCCAAGGCACTCAAGATTTGACAGAAACGCCCCAGCTTCCAAGACTGCTATGCTCAAGAAGCAACATATCAAGGAACAATATTAGAATTTTCAAACCCAGTTGGCCAATATCTTAAGAAGTGGCTACAGTGAATACATACAATCTGACAGTTATTGATTATACTCTTAAATATATATAATGTAAAATCTGTAAACACAATTCAAAAAATTAGATATGAAGATTACTACTCTGTACACAAGGACACATTCTGGATACTATATTATTGAATATTTTTAATAATATTAAATACCACTTTAATTTGAAAATGTTATTTTAGGGGCCGGGAAGGTGGCGCTAGAGGTAAGGTGTCTGCCTTGCAAGCGCTAGCATAGGACGGACCGCGGTTCGATCCCCCGATGTCCCATATGGTCCCCCCAAGCCAGGAGCGACTTCTGAGTGCATAGCCAGGAGTAGCCCCTAAGCATCAAACGGGTGTGGCCCAAAAACAAAAACAAAATAAAACACAAAAAAACAAAACAAAACAAAACAAAAGAAAAAAAAGAAAATGTTATTTGGTACTAACACACTGTTTCTGTAGTCTTAAGGAAGAGATATCTTATAAATAAATTAATAAGTAAATTAATAAATACAATAAAATGATTTTATTTGAGTGTTCTTTATATTAAAATAATATTTCTGTTTAATTTATGGGGCCAGAGAGTGGCACTAGAAGTAAGGCATCTACAAGCAGTAGCCTAGGTCGGACCGTGGTTTGATTCCTGGCATCCCACATGGTCCCCCCAAGCCAGGGGTTATTTCTGAGAGCTTAGCAAGGAGTAACCCCTGAGTGTCAAATGGTTGTGGCCCCAAAAACCAACCAAACAAACAAACAAAAACAATTTATTGTTCCATCTTATTGATAGCTAGCAAGACTAGGAGGGATGAACCATGTACTGCCAAGAATCAAACTCAAGACTTCTCTTTCACACAGTGTAGAAAATTCTATCATTAAGGCTACCTTTCTTAAAAATAAATTTGTATTTCTTTTCTTGCTGAAATTCATATTCTATTAAGGATTCTTAACATTTCTTATTTATGATAACTTTTTTCATTTATTTATCTAACCAAACAGACACAGGCATAAGTGCTAAATACCAAAATATTGATATTAAAAATACAATTTCCCTTCCTTGAGTTTAGATATTGTACACAAACTGCTGACTGTAAAAGTGCTGAATCTAATCTGCTGTGTGTCATAGAAATCCACAATGTTGTAAAGTTAGGATGTTCCAGACTTGTCAATATTTTCAAAATTATCTATAAAATAGTCTACTTTTAGAATGTGATTTCAATTGTATTTCCTATATTAATTTAAGGATATTGAACAATATATACATTTACACATATCCTTGATTATGTACTATGTAAACACACTCTAATACATGAAAGTGAAGTTGAATTAAAGAAAAGTCACATAGCATGTATCATATATATGTCATAGATATAGTTATATATGTGTGTTTCATGTATCATACAATATTTATCTATAGGAAATCTATGGTGACTGGTGCTATATATTCGAGATATCTTAGAAAAAATTTGTTTGCAAAAATAAATGTGACCTGAAAAATTGATATTGTATGTTGTGTGATTAATTTTTACCATTACCTTAAAATGTTTTTGACTTAATTGTGCAATGAAAAATTTATAAGTACCAGGCCAGAGTGGTGGCACAAGCAGTAAGGCATCTGCCTTGCATGCACTAGCCTAGTACAGACCACAGTTAGTTCCCCCAGCATCCCATATGGTCCCCCAATTCAAGAGCAATTTCTGAGCACATAGCCAGGAGTAACCCTGAGCATCAATGGGTTTGGCCCAAAAACCAAAAAAATAAAATAAAATAAAATATATAAGCATCATTCAACTATTTATTTCACTTTAAATATTTACTTTTATATAATATCTTTATTTAAACATCTTGATTACAAATATTACTGTATTTAGGTTTCAGTCATGTAAATAAAACCCCCCTTCAACAGTACAACATTCCCACCACCCACGTCCCAAATCTCCCTCCATCCCACCTCACTTCCACCTGTACTCTAGACAGGTTTTCCAGTTCCCTCATTCATTCACATGGTTATGGTAGTTCTCGGTGTAGTTATTTCTGTAACTACACTCACCACCCTTTGTGGTAAGCTTCCTAAAGTGAGCTGGAAGTTCCAGCCCTCCTCTCATTGTCTCTGAGAATTGTTTCAAAAATGACTTTTATTTTTCTTAAAACCCATAGATGAGTGAGACTATTCTGCGTCTATCTCCCTCCCTCTGACTTATTTCACTCAGCATGATAGATTGCATGTACATCCATGTATAGGAAAATTTTATGACTTCATCTCTCCTGAAGGCTGCATAAAATTCCATTGTGTATATGTACCACAGTTTATTTAGCCATTCATCTGTTGAAGGGCATCCTGATTGTTTCCAGAACCTAGCTATTGTGAATAGTGCTGCAATAAATATATGTGTGAGGAAGGGATTTTTGTATTGTATTCTTATGTTCCTAGGGTATATCCCTAGGAGTGGTATAGCTGGGTTGAATGGGAACTCAATTTCCAGTTTTGGGAGGAATCTCCATATCGCTTTCCATAAAGGTTGGACTAAACAGCATTTCCAACAGCAGTGGATAAGAGTTCCTTTCTCTCCACAACCCCGCCAACACTGTTTATTCTCATTCTTTGTGATGTGTGCCATTCTCTGTGGTGTGAGGTGGTACCTCATCGTTTTGATTTGCATCTCCCTGATGATTAGTGATGAGGAGAATTTTTTCATGTGCCTTTTGGCCATTTGTATTTCTTTTTTATAAAAAGTGTCTGTTCATTTCTTCTCCCCATTTTTTGATGGGATTAGATGTTTTTTTTTCTTGTAAAGTTCACCCAGGGCTAGATATTTCTTATAATGGTTAATTATTTTCCATTTAATTAATTTATAAACTATTTATATTATAAAGACAAATAGTGAATTAAACTAATAATTTAAAATATATTTGTTATTTGTGAACTAAATTTTAAACTTTGCTTGAAATTGTTATGTACCATTTTATATTTTATCAACTTTGTAAGTTATAAAATAGCATAGTATATTTTGAAGGTAATAGCATAATTCTTTTACCTTGACATTTAACACCTCTCAACACTTATGACAATTTTTTGACTTTTTATTTTGTACCTTTTTAAATATAAAATATGTCATGTTTTCTTCAAATATAAATAAAATTATTTTACAGAAAGATTAATAGCTTAAACTGGAATATTAATAGTTATGACATCAGGAACAGAATAAACATTGATGTATAACAGTTTGGATACCCAGAAAATAAAATCAATAAGATATATAGGACCCAGGGAAAGCCCAAAGGAAATAAGTTAGCAAAATACCTGATTATTTGGATAAGTTAAAAATATTATTAATCATATAGTTGCTTGAAAGAGAAGTTCATATAAAGAACATCAGAATATTCTAGCTCACTCTGTCAATCTAAATTTAATATTAGAAACATTTTCATTCAAAAGTATTACAAATACTCGAGACTATCTGATCCTCACCTACCAAACTGAAAAATAATAATAAGCATCACAAGTGATGGCATTTTTTAACTTCAAGGTTTTGTTCACCTTATATATTCTCTTTAGCTCTAAGTAGAC
The DNA here is from genome assembly GCF_024139225.1 of Suncus etruscus. Taxonomy (NCBI): domain Eukaryota; kingdom Metazoa; phylum Chordata; class Mammalia; order Eulipotyphla; family Soricidae; genus Suncus; species Suncus etruscus. Next base: position 29,666,105 of record NC_064863.1, read on the forward strand.
ACAGGAATTTTATGCTCTCAAAGTTGAAGTGTTTTTTCTTTGTGTGTGTTTATCTGTTTTCTTTTATTTTTTTTATTTTTGGGGGGGGTCACACCCGGCGTTGCTCAGGGGTTACTCCTGGCTGTCTGCTCAGAAATAGCTCCTGGCAGGCACGGGGATCCATATGGGACACCGGGATTTGAACCAACCACCTTTGGTCCTGGATCGGCTGCTTGCAATGCAAACGCCGCTGTGCTATCTCTCCGGGCCCTGTTTGTCTATTTTCAATTAATGCTTTTTTTTTTAATTATTCTCCACATACCATTTTACATTTATGCATGTTTTTCTACTGAATTAATAGGTCACTTCATTTTATTGCTCAAATGGTGTTCAAAGTTCTGGATTTTACCAGCATACTATTATGAATTTATTTATGAAATAAATATATTTACAATATTCTATATAGTTGATTTAACAAATATCCTCAAAATGTTTGAGCTGAGTTAGTACAATTTTTGTCACAACTAACTCAAAGAAACAAAGGTCTTTGATGCCTTTTTTAGGGTATATCATTGGATTTAAAGTCTTGAATATTCTAGAACATGGGAAATAACATCACAAAACCAGCATATAATGATCTGTGCTATTATGTAACTTTCAGTTTTAATTATGTGATTCAATATGAAGCATTAAGCATAAATACATATTCATTAACTTTAAGTTGTTTAAAACATCAAATCATGAAATTAGTAATGACCTTACTAAGATACATTCATTTATGTGTAATAGATTGAAGTGATTACAGTAATAAAGTTACCAAACTATTCCACTTTCATTACAGTAACAAAAACTTCACACAAAATAGGAATAAAATGATAAAATCTTTACAGTGAAAGAAGGCAATACTGTTTTAAACTTTTATTTAATAAACTCTATATGAAATTACTTCTTCCATACAGGTCATACCTCAAGTAATGTATAAGTAAAGATATTATGAAAAATATTTTTAATTTGTGTAAAATATCTAGAAAATACTAGTAATTATTATCTTGAACATAGCCTTTTTTTTTAGTACATGTTGTCATATGCATGCATAGCTCTTAAAAGCTCAGATTTTTTTATTTTGTTTTTGGGCTTATCTTGGAATTCTTAGGAGTTACTCCTGACAATTAACTCAAGAATTACTACTGGTAGTACTTTGGAGACTCAAAGCACTATGGGGATGATGGTGATTGAACCTGACTCAGCAGGGTACAAGATAAGCACCATACTATTGTTTTGGCCTCATACCTGTTAAACAATTTTAATAATTTTAATTCTGTTTTAAATCATATTTGGAAATGTACTTTTATACTCTCTAGTCTCAAACTTTTAAGATGAATTCTTTGAATGAAAGGCCATTTTTGTTATTATTATTTTCAATTTTTTTCTTTAAAGTGATTTTAGTCTCACTGAAGAAGGCAGTTCAAAGGTGAGGGATCAGTTTAGTTTATTCTACATAAAGCTGCCCATGTCTTCAAGAAACAATAATCAAAACTTTTAACATCAGAATAAATGACTAATTAGAACACTAAATTGTGTGGTGGTGAAATTCCTCAATATTTATAAAAATAAACATATTTCTTTTAATTAAGTTAATGTTTCTACTCAAACATTTATAAGCACATTCTTCAAATCTCAAAGTTAATATAAGACTAGAAACTTTACATCTAAAACACATGAAATAATAAGAATGTCATATCATATGTTGCAAATAATGTTTCAAAGACCATTATTATAAACATTGTGCAGTGAACCCTAAATTCTCCTGAGCTGTTCATATATCTTTATACCAATTCTTTACAGTAATATGGATGGGGTACCTTGTAATTACGTTGTGTGATAAACCTTCAGGATGAATTATAGATTTAAAATGACAACTCATTCTATAATGGTTGAACCAAGTAATGTAAGAATGAATCCATAGTGACCATTTAAGATAAAATTCAAGAAAAAGAGCACTTTATTTGCTTCATAAAAACCTGTGAGGCATTGCTATTGAATAACGTAAGCAGAATGCAGCTATATAAATCTTCTTAATTTACATCTAGGGCTTCATTATGCATATTTGATAGCACTCTGCAGAGCCTTAATTTACAGACTTTTGGAACTTTACCAATCCCAGAAGAAGTGCTAAACATGCCTGTTGGAACATTTAACTGAAGTAAGTCACTGGAGATTTTCTTAATGAGTACAGAATTATCAGTTATTTGCATTCCACGTAGATCTAAAGCAATAGGGCCTATTAACAAGATAATGGCAAATGCTTTTTGAATGCAAGTATTTTTTTAAACCACCCACTAATATGCAGAATTTAGAGTATAAATTTCCAAATGTACACTGAAATTTAGTTACCAAGTGTTCATTTCCTCTATACAGGATATATGACACAGTCACATTTAAATACTGCAGCAAGAAGTCTACTTTAAATGATCATCTGATAGATCCAGAGATTATATCAATATTGATATTATATTAAGTATACCATGTAAATAATTTTATTTGAGCATAAAATAAAAATAGCTTCTATAAAATATTTAATATATCAACTCATTTCAAGAAAGATCTGCAAATTATAATTATAACTCATGTGTTAGTAAAAGTTTTGTCTCTAGAAGTTTGCCTCAAAATTTATGTATTATTTTTATAAAACATATCTCTTAGCTGTTTGTTATTTTCTAAATTCTAAAACAAAATTATGATTCACATGACAAAGAACTCAGCTGATGATGTCAAATTATAAAACTACATTTGTTGAAATGATATATTTATCTGTGATTAATTTTTTCTTGACTTCATCTTTTCTTTAAACAGCCTAATAATCTGTCTACCCCTGTGTATAGTGCAAGGATGAGTGTAATCTTACAAGAGTAATTGGGTACTTGATTTCCATTATAAAGTATATAATACATTAGTAGGAGTAAAATAGTGACTGCTAAGTAAACCCTTGAAATTGGGATTCATTAGATGATACAGTGCTCTCTAGGGAATAAACCAGAGTCTTATTTCTGAAATATGTTTTATTGTATTTTTCATATTTATTTTTCTCAGGGTTTTTAGGAATGAGGGTAGCCTTGATCATATTTTTTATTTCAGCTTGACCAGGTTGAGGTCTATGGAGAAGTGGAAGAAAGGGGAGACAAGCATTCTAGAAAATGAACTCAGGACTTCACAACAACCTAGAAAGGTGCTCTGCCATTTGATCTATATCCTCTGGAATAAGTGTAGATAATGAAACATAAGTGACAATCATGACAGCGAGGTGATCAGCTGGAAGACCTCTGAGTAGCTCAAGGCTTGAGAGAAGGTTGTTAGATAACCATAGATGTTATCAAAGCCATAAGAATCAATAATGCTGTCATAGGCACTAAGTGAAGCTGGTTGCAAAGAGATTCAGTATTGAAGTCTTAAAATGTAGCTTCATTCCTGAAACAAGACTTGGGGAACATGAGGCCCAGGCATAGTTAGAGACATGATAAGCTTTGGTCAGATATTGTGGACACTCCATATCCATCCTGCATTCTTAATGCCTTAATCTACCTCTCTTGTCAACTCACCACTGTGCCCAGAGCTGATGGCATGTGGCTCTACATGCTTACTCTAAATCCTCATAGATACCGGAGAGAAAAACAGAGTTAAACAATTGATGAGATATTAGTCTATCTCCTCAGAACAGAAAGTTAGGGCATATGCTTTAAGGAATTTGAATACGGAATGTACATGGGGCGGGTTGAGGTTGGAATCTGAAGTTGTTTTTCGACTAGGACGTAAATAAAGTTTGTCTTAACCATTTTTTTTGTTTTTCAGGTTAAAGTTTTTTATTAAATATAATTTTTATCATAATCATAGTGGCTTACATATTGTTGACAATAATATTTTAGGTACATATTAACATAAAATCAGGGGAATTCCCGTCACAGAGTTTTCCTCCCTCCACCTCCGTTCCCGTCCTTCTTTCCATAACCTCTTCCCTTACCCCCGGGGCTGCTAGAATAAGTGGTCCCCTCTGTGCCTAGTTTACTACTTAGTGGTCTTACACCTATTTGATCTTGGTACCTCCCTTATTCCCCCGCCCCAATTGAGAGGCGGGACTAGATCGATCAAGTTATGAGGTTTTGTTTGAAGAAAAGTAAGAACCTGGAGAAAAAAAAAGAAAAAAAGAATCAGATACTCCAGAAATGGGCGGAGTCCTTCTAGAGGCTTTCATCCTTGGTTTGAGAGACAAGGGGAAAAAGAAGGTGAAACACCACAACAGTACGTAAAGAACTGTCAAATAAAATATACAGTGAGAATTCAAAAAAAAAAAAAAACAACAAACAAAACAAAACAAAAGGTAAGCACCATATAAAAGCCATGGTATTGAGATAAAAAAATGTGGCAGAGCACATAGAAAAGAAAAGAAGAAAATAAATAAATAAATATAAATGGAGACATCCACTTCAATAGCCAAACCACAACAATGAAATCAACAAAAAATAGTTAAGTAAATAATAATAAAAATTGTTTTGTGCTTTTTTATTCCCTCCTGCAGATGCACAGTAAATATTGGGGTCATTCGAAAAGGAATTTCTTTTGCCTAAGAGATACAGGGTTTCTCCACCCTTGAAGTATATTGTCATGGGATTAACTAGACTCCTTTCAGGTTCATTTACTCTCCCCTTGGTGCTTTTGTGGTGTATGGAAGACTTCTGCTCCGTCCTGGGTGATAACATCAGACCTCTGTATCTAGAGGTCTCAGTATCTGCATGAGTCAAGGAGTTGAACTTATGAGTATGTCTTTCTTTGTAGATCTAGAAGTTCTGTTCCCTCAGTGTCATTTTAATCTGTACTCTGTGGTTGGTGGTCCTGGTCTTTGCGCTGATCCTAGGAAGGGGCCTTGGAGAGCGACTTCCGTTGTTTTTCCAGAGGTCCCCTTCCATTGCAATAGTCTCAGACAGACCTCTGGAACTAAGGATCATATTATGTTATGCAGGTCGTAGCTCACACCCTAGACTAGGGCTTTTTTATTGGTCCCAGGATACGTACAGTCTAGCCAGGGTTCTGTCAGCCAGTCATCTGTAAATTGCGATCTTGGCATTTGGCTAGACCAAAGGGTGACAAGTCTTCTGATTTTGTCTTATCGGTAGCTGGTGAGGTAGGATAACTTGCTCTTAGTTCAAGTTGTTCCCATTTTCCTCGTTGTCAGGGTATCATATTAGGGCTGGCACTTGTTGGTGTCCGAGCACTATTAAGGATGTCCCGGTTGGGATTTGTTTCCTGTGACTGTTGTGAAGAAGTATGTCGTTTCTATGTCTGTGGTCCAGGGTTCAAGGCTGGACAGCTGGTGTCTAATCACCTGGGCCATTTTCGCTGTGTTTTGGGGAGAATAAAGTGTGGGGGGAAAATGGAGTCTAGAGAAATTGTGGAAATATAGTGTAATTAATTGCTCACCCAGCAGCATAAAAGACCAAACAGATTTAGAGGGCAAGATAATAGGTGAAAAGGGGAAGGGTAAATGTGTTATTAAAAAGAAAAAAGAAAAGAAAAAATATAAACACATCTGAATTGTAAAACAGCTATATGTATAATAGTTCTTGATATAAACAAATACTATTGAGATTAAAATTTTGTGTTTAAATTATGACATAAATTTTTTAGAGCTACTATTATAATAAAAATCTAATTTAACCCATATTTATAATATTGTATTTGTTTGAACTCTGATCAAATCCCCAAATTCTATTTTCATCTCTAGATAGATAACTTCTCAGAAATTCTGGATCACCAGTGCTGAAATGATTTTGTGATTGTGTTTCATCAATGTAGGTTAAACTTTAGTTTAAAAAAATTGAATTCTGGGATGTAATGTTGGATAACAAGAGATGCTATGGATGTGTGAAATCAGAAAATATATAGAGGAAGTATTTATAACTTTCTCCAATTTTATTTTAAATTAAAATTTCTTTACAATCATTAAAATATAAAATAATATCTAAAACGATTAACTGCTAAAGAGTAATTTTTGGATATAAGAGAAAACTAAGTGCTCTTTGTTACACTAAAATAATACATCAAGAGAAATAAAAGAAGTGTGTGAGATCTATCATAATAATAATGACTGTTAGAATATGATGTAATATGCTATCTACTATGTATATATTCACACAAATAAATTATATGTACTAGAATGTTTTCAATATAAAATTCTAAAATATAATATGTGACCATTTGAGTCATATAGTTTTTCTCAGCATGAAAAAAATGACACTCATGCATGCCCAAACTGTCATCACTTAGCCAAACATTTCTATTGGAAAAGAGCTTTGTTAAAGGGCATTCAGATATTTTATTAAATCACAGTAAATGCCAGTTATCTATAGGGACTTATTAGACTATGAGGACCTGGATTAACTCATTAGTCTTATGGTTATATCTATCTTTACTATGTGCATGCTCACTAACAACTTAAATTATGATGTAGTTTCCCAAAAATCCTATTGAGGGTCTGGACTATCTTGAAACATTGATGGAAGGGCACAGACACTGGAACTAGAATATTGTGAGCCTGAAACTCTATTATTTTTACTTAAAAACTGTTCTGTAAATTCTGCTGATTTAATCATTACATAAGAATTTCTTCTTTGAAATCTATTTCTCCTGTCTGGAATCCATTCTTTTAAGTAGATTATTTTACTATTTTGCCTAATTCACATTTTGTTCAATTGTATCCCCATTCTGATTCCATGCTCTTCAACTATTTTCTTATTGGGATCTGCATCAAATCATGACACGTCCTCTCCTCATGTTTACTAGTCACTGAGTATTGCTTATAGAGTGAATTCTAAACTCTGCAATACGGCATACTAGGCCATACACAATCTGTTCCTAATCTCACTCTTCAGCCTCATTTCACATTATGTCCTTCAAAATCACTGCAATCTAATTATACTCTTCTGCTGCTCCCCAAATGTGTCAACCAAGTTTTCAGGTGGGAATAATTATTGTACTGTTGTTAAGAGCTTGAGCACTGAAATCAGACTTTTTTGGGTTCAAAATTCTGGCTAGCAATTCTGTGGCTGTAACTATTAGTAAACAGTTTCATCTATTTATATTTCAAATCCCAAGAAAATATATTTAACCTCACAAAATTAAATGACACTATACATGACATTAAATTTTAGAACACAACTTGGCACACAATTATGATTGGTAGAAAGATGCCAGTCACTCTTCATTTATTGCCTTTATCAGACCCTCAGTCCACACAAATTATCTATTTTATTATGCAAAAATTAAATCAAACTCTAGTAGTACACAAATTGTAACTTTTACCTTCACAATAAGCATAAATATTTCTGTTTCAAATCCCACATATCCCAGTAACTTTAATTATATATGGAACTCAGAAAATAATTTGGCTTTTATGCAATGAATTATATATTGACATATTTTATCCAGACAATGAGTCCCTCCTGATGGGCTCAAGGGACCATATTGAGTACTGAATATCTAAATTTTGTTTACTCATGTCAAAGGCAAGCTCCTTGTACTCCCCAACACTGAAAACTTAGTATTTTTGATCTGTACTTTATTCATCATAAATGTCGCTATTTTCAAAGACAGTTGGAAGGATAAAATAAGGTGATTCACATGATACAGCAATCACTTTAGCAAAGTATCCAACCAAATTGTTACTATCATCATTTTAAACTGAAACATTATCTTTTGAGGATGAGAGATTTTTAGTTCAAAACATATTAATTCATTTTCTTCTATGTCTAGATCAAAAGAAAAACTATGTGATTTATGACTTCAATGTCGTTTCTAAATTGATAGCTGAAAATACGAAGGGATGCGCCCAGAGATTTGGCAACACTTAAAAATACTAAAAATACTGAACACAAAAATACTAATGAAAAATTTTATATTTTTTACATATTTATTTTCTATAACACTTGGTTAAATTATTAGCAAATAGAGTAAAAATGAATTCAAAAGTTCACAATTCATGATAGTTCAAAATGGGAGATTCTTTTTTTTTAGTGTAGGCCTGTTTCTCTACATATCTGGAAATAAGAAGAGGTGAAATATAATTTTTGTCAGAATACCACCTTTTTATGCATAACATCAAATGAGAACAAATGTGCTAAATTATAATTTTAAATACCCATTAATAAGCTTTTATGTTTTCAAACTTATTTTTATAAAATAACATTACTATCTCTCTTTTCAAATTGATTTCTATGGTTTCTTGTGATCCTCCTCAGTTTCCAGAACTTTAGTATTATGTTCTTTCTGTGCCAAATTGATGTTTATAAAAAAAATGATAATGTATTATCCCATAAGTATTTGTTCACAATGTTTATGAGTGAATACACAATGTTGCCTTGATGGTTTCAACTACTCTAATAAGCAATTTCCTTGTTTATTAAGTTTCCTTTGAAAGCCAGAGCTTTCACTGACATCAGAGATTTTTTTTTGCTAGGAGTACCTTTGTAAATGCACTGAATTTCTATATGTTTAAATACTTATTTTAGTTGATACTATTGGCATGAATAAGAACCATTACATTTTACTCATCATTAAGAGAAGTATAAAGGTTTTTATTGATTTATCTTAGTTTGTATAATTTTATTGGCTTTTATTTTTTTAATGGCTTGATATCTGACTTTTTTTAAGGCAAGTATATGTGCCAACTGTAAACTCCAAATAAATGTATTAGATCAGATAACTAAAATATTGCTGATTTATATCTATAGCCTTATGCTATTGGATTTCCATAATAACTAATCATTCTCTTATAGTTTTAAACTTGAATTTATATCAATTTTACAGTAATGGAGAATAAATATGGATTTTAGCTACTTTCTAAATTTGTAAATACATAAATTGACATCAAATTTATTTTTTTATTTTTAATTTTTTCAAATTTAGACAAAGACTAAAACAAATATTTGATTTTCATGGAGATTTAGAAGTTATTATTTTCTTAATGCTTTAGAAAACTTTCTCTTTTATTTCTATGCTGTGGTGGAGAGATATTGATACTTTTATGGTGATTGTGATGTGATGTGACAGAAAAGAGAAGTATTAAGAGACAACTCCCAATGGTAGTTTTTGAGAACAAGCAGTGCTGGCGGGAATGTGGAGAGAAAGGGACTCTTATCCACGGGTGGTGCGGAATGCTGTCTAATCCAAATTTATGGAAAGTGATATGGAGATTTCTCCAAAAACTGGAAATTGAGCTACCATAAGATCCAGCTATACCATTCCTAGCAATATACCCGAGGAACACAAACATACAATATAAAAAATCCCTTCCTCACACCTATATTCATTGCAGCACTATTTACAATAGCCAGACTCTGGAAACAACCAAGATGCCCTTCAATAGATGAATGGCTAAAGAAACTGTGGTACATATACACAATGGAATACTATGCAGCCGTCAGGAGAGATGAAGTCATGAAATTTTCCTATATATGGATGTACATGGAATCTATTATGCTGAGTGAAATAAGTCAGAGGGAGAGAGATAGATGCAGAATAGTCTCCCTCATCTACGGGTTTTAAGAAAAATAAAAGACATTCTTGCAATAATATTTAGAGACAAAAGAGAGGAGGGCTGGAATTTCCAACTCACTACATGAAGCTCACCATGAAGACTGATTAGTGCAGTTAGAGAAATAACTTCATTGAGAACTATTATAACAATGTGAATGAATGAGGGAAGTAGAAAGCCTCTCTAGAGTACAGACGGGGATGGAGTGGGGAGGAGGGAGATTTGGGACATTGGTGATGGGAATGTTGTACTGGTGAAGGTGGGTGTTTTTTACATGACTAAATTTCAATCACAATCATTATTGTAATAAAGGGGTTTAAATAAAATATTAAAAAATAATAATAAGTAAAGTTCACCCAGAAAATAAAAGCCATTCAAATTGAGTCAAATTGAGGATGGTGACCGTGGTTATATACTAATGTTTGTTTTTGGAAGTGTTTGGAGCCATATAGTGCACCATACTTGAGCATGTAAAGAATGAACCGCAGTGTGTGTACAACAGGTACAGCACTTGCCTACCCCTAGCCAGATTTGGTTTGATCCTTAGTATCCCCAAAGACACAAACAAAAATGCACTGGAACCTTTTGAGTTATCTAAACAATCCCAAGTGTGTTGTTTTGTTTGCTTGCTTGCTTTTTGTATGGTTTTGACCACAACCAGCTCTATTCAGAGGTTATTCCTGTTTCTGTGCTCAGAAATAACTCTTGGTTGTGCTCTGGGGACAATTTGTGGTACCGGAGACCAAACTCAGGTACAGGTTTGCAAGCAAGAACTCTACATGTTCTACTTGATATGGTATGCCTCAGACACTATGTGTGGTGCTTTTAGTCAATGAAGCAATCCGCAGAAGACTAAAAGTAATTAAATAAAACTTGTATCTACATTACATATCCTAAGGAGAAGAATGCCAGAGACCATGTTACTATTTCTTATTTTTTTCTAAATATTACTTACGTTTCAAAATGTGTTAATTATGCATCGACAGAACTATGTACAGATACAAATCAACATTTTTATCAATAAATAAAGTTAATGTTAATTTAATAAAGTATTCTTAATTCCATATAGATTGTATTATAGGAATAATTTGTTTCAGTAGCCTGTGTTTTTGCTGACACATTCTTCCAAACTCATGTGTTCTTTATATTATTGGCATTTAATTAACTGTATTAGAAAGCTCTAATTTTTGATACTTTTCAGCAGAACTTCTGACCATTGTACAGTGCTGGATCACAACCTGTTCTTTTTCTTTATTTTTTCTTTTTTTCTTATTTATTTTAATTTTTATAATTTTTTGTTTTTTTTTTTTGGTTTTTGGGTCACACCCAGCTGTGCTCAGGATTACTCCTGGTTCTACACTCAGAAATAGCTGCTGGCAGATTCGGGGGACCATATGGAGTTCCAGGATTCGAACCACTGTCCTTCTGCATGCAAGGCAAATGTCCTACTTCCATGCTATCTCTCCGACCCCATGATTTTCTCTTATAAATTAACCATTTCAACATGAAAGCTTCCTTGACTAATGAACAGGAGATTACATAGAGGTTTCTCTCTTCCTCTCTACCTCTTTCTCACACATGGATACACACCCATTCTTTTCGTCTCTTCCTGTGTATATGTAACATCACTATGGAATATATTACTATATGCAATATATGAAATCTATAAATTAATTATATTATTTTAGAAATAACTTTCCTATTAACTATAATGCATACATTTCCTTTATATCTTGAAAAACACTTAAAATTATTTACTTACTATTTAGGCACATCTTTAAAATGTGTTTCTCAATTTAAGATAGGAAGCATTAAATGTACTAAATCTACATTTTGAAATGCTCTCTTAAATGTATATTCAGAAAATAGTCCTTTAAGTGTCTAGAATTTCTTATTTGAAAGACACCACAAAACTTTCATATATTTTAAAATTGATTAATTTTTGATCTCTCAACTATTAGTGAGGACCTTATCTATGAAGCATGAAATTCTTTTTTCAAGTCCAAAACACAAAATTTCCATTGCTTTTTGTCAAGCCCATAAGATAAAAGTAATTTATCCTAAAATATGTTCTATTTTTCTTTAAATTTGCTTATTTTCAACAAAGCATATTGATAATTGATGAGCATGAACTAAAATAGATATTTCTTATAACTGTGTAGCATAGAATTTTTAATATTATACTCTGGAGTTTTATTTTAGATCAGTTAATAGTACCTAGATTTTGTAAATCTTTTTATTTCCCAGTGTTACATTTCTTTTTATTAATTTCCCAGTAGCTTTTGCTATACCTGCAAGCTCTTTAATAAGTTGTGCTTTCCAAACACTAGAAAGTAGATAGATTTACAATCCAATTATTAGAGATGCTTATTCTTCAAAGAAAACCCATCACAATAAAAATGTGGAAACCACTTTTGAGACACTTGTACAGGGATGTGCAAACTGCATATTATAATTAAAACCATAATAGACTACTTGATTTTTGAAACTGAATTTTGCTCTTTTTACTTCAAGGACTTTTTTGCTTTGATTTTATGGAGCATTCAGGAAATTAATTTACATCTTTACTACAAAATTTTTTCTTATTTAATTTTTAAGTAAATGTTTTATTACTATGTGAGAGTAGACATATACAATATTTGCATTTAAGTCATTTGTAATAAGAAATATAATAGTTCTCTTTATAGATACAGGCAACATTATTGCTTTTAAAAATATTTTGCATTCCAAGACATTAAATAACTTCCCTGATCTAATTATTGAAGCATATGAAAATAGAATTGATTCTCTTAATTTGCATATTATAGATTTTATGCAAGTACAGCACATTCATATAATTTCATTCAATAGTTAAAGTGTTACAATTTTTGATTTATCAATATATTACTTATATTTATTATTCATTATAAAATTTCTTTATGGCCTAATTTTTACTAATGTTTATTCATTCACCTTTTGAACATAGATTAGTTTCATCTTTGTTTATCGTGGCTAATTCTTCAATAAGTATTGAATATATAATTCATTAAGTCCATCTTCATTTGATCATTCCAAGAATAAACAAAATAATTCTGCATTTAGTTTTTGTGAAACAAATTATTCTCCACAAAATTGCCCAATTTTTCATCTCTATTATAAATAAATGAAAATTAATTCCCTATGTCTTTTCAAATGGTTGCTTTCCCTTTATTTTATTTTTTTTTACATTTTTTTAAATTTATTTAAACACCTTAATTACATACATGATTGTGTTTGGGTTTCAGTCATGTAAAGAACACCACCCATCACCAGTGCAACATTCCCATCACCAATGTCCCAAGTCTCCCTTCGCCCCACCCGACCCCCGCCTGTACTCTAGACAGGCTCTCCATTTTCCTCATACATTCTCATTATTAGGACAGTTCAAAATGTAGTTATTTCCCTAACTAAACTCATCACTCTTTGTGGTGAGCTTCCTGAGGTGAGCTGGAACTTCCAGCTCTTTTCTCTTTTGTGTCTGAAAATTATTATTACAAGGGTGTCTTTCATTTTTCTTTTAATTATTATTATTATTGTTTGGTTTTGGGTCATACCTGGCAGTGCTCAGTGTTCCTCCTGGCTCTGAGTTAGAAATCGCTCATGGCAGGCTCAGAGGACCATGTGGAATGCCAGGATTCGAACCACCTTCAGTCCTAGATTGGCTGCATGCAAGGCAAATGCCCTACCGCTGTTCTATCTCTCTGGCCAGCTTTCACTTTTTTTTTATAACTTTCTGCTATAGGATGAGAGTGACTATACAGAAGGTGAGGAATTTTAAAAATCTGTCACTTTAACACACCACTATTTTTCCAAATATATGGGAGGCAATAATATGCTATACAATTATTTATATTTATTTAGTAGTTTTCAAGTGTCTCCTTTTAATACTATTGGAAATATATAAGGGTCAGAAATATACCTGTATATGTAGTCACAATCAATACTTATTAAGGTCCTATATATACTGATATTGGTTTTATCTAATATTTTATGTTTTAAAAATGAACTATCTGGTAGTGAGTTAAAATTAGAACAGGGACAGAGATTAAATCAAACACTTGTATCATATGTAGCTAACCTAGGTTCCATTCCTAACTCTACATGTTGTCCCTGAAGCACTAACTAAATTGATCCATGAACACAAAGCCAGATCTACACCTAGGACAAAAATTAAAACAAGATAAAATCTATAAATCATATGCTTAAATAAATTCAGGAGGAAAGATTTATTAATAGCAAATTAACATTGATTATTATTTTAGATATACTAAATTAATAGTCTATAGTTAAAGAGATGTTAAATGCATCTTAAGAAGCATATATTTATTTAAATAAATCAATATATTTTATATGTAATTATTGCTCTCACAAACTACACTTAGGAGTCAGCGGACATTTATAGAAGTTTGAGGTTAACATTTCTAAACTCTCCAACACAATGCTAAGAACAATAAATATATTTTTTAAAAAGACAAATGCATAGACAAGCCAATGATACCTTTTAATTTATCTTAATCTGACAGTGTATTTACATAGTATATTTATTTAAAGAGTAATTTATAAAATACTCATTGAATTCAACATGAAAAATTGAATTCAAAGTTTGAACTTAAAGTTGAATTCAATGAAGGTCTTACATAGAATTATTAATATTTAAATACACTGACTTCTGTGATGCTTATGTTTCTCCATCTTGATTTCTAAGGAGATAAATAGTCTTTTTACATCTGTAGTGATTACATTTTTCTATGAAGCATGAAATATAATTACAGTGAGATTAGAGAGCATTACCTACATGTATTATAACTGCCCATGAAATTAGCAATTTTCTACTAAAATACTCTAAAATTTATCTTAGTGAACTGCAGTTAAGCTGTGTTGTTTAGATTGAATAGTAAAAATGCATTTTAAATGTAATATTATTAATATTTTTGTAATTTTTACTAAATAAAATTAACTGATGCCATAATTGTTTCAATTTGTATTGATTAAAAATATCTAAAATTCTTAGATGATTTTTGTTTTTTCTCATTGCAGAGAAGCTGTATACTATCTTGAACAATTATCTCTTCTTATCTCATCTCATGATATTTTGAATAATATTTTTTTATTTAAACACCTTGGTTACAAACATGATTGTGGTTGTGTTTCAGTCATATAAGAGGACAACCCCATCACAAGTGCAACATTCCTACCACCAATGTCCCAAATATTCCTCCTCCCCACCCCGCCCCCACCTGTACTCTAGACAGGATTTTTATTTCCCTCATACATTCTCATTTTTAGGATAGTTCACAATGTAGTTATTTCTCTAACTAAACTCATTACTCTTTGTGGTGAGGTTCATGAAGTGGGCTGTAACTTCGTCTCATGATATTTAGGTTGATTTCATTACATAAAAAAAGTTATCAGTTTATTATATATGGTTGTATATGAACATATAGTGAACTATATATATATATGCACGTATGGTGAATCAGTATAATTTTATATACATATGTGCATATATACATACATATATATGGAACATAGTTCAAGATTTACTAAAATACCATATGTCTTAATAAATATGCACAAAATAAAGTACAGAACAGATTTCAGAGAGTGATTATCAAAGTATTCTGGGTCTTTAAGGGCTAAACTATTCTTTTGCAGTAGACTGCACTGCCAAATAAAAAACATGCATGGTATCACACTGTCTTCCTCAAATGTTGATCTCACTACTTATATCATCACCGTAATGAACAAAATAGATTTGGGGGTTCAATCCCTTGGCACTACCAGGAGTAATTTTTGAGTATATAGCCAGAGTTTACCCTCAACATTGTAGGATTTAGACCAAAATCAAGGAAACAAAAACTAAAAATCAATAATTCTCTTTTAGACTCTATTTTATCTATTATATAAAGTTTGTCCAGTAACAATAAATGTACATGGACAAATAGTCTCTAAAAATAATGACTTTAGACACTTTATCTTTTAAGTTCTTTTGAGCAATGGGCACTAAAAAACATTTTAAAGGGATTTGACATAAGAATTTGTCCTGTTCTATGAATCTGAAAGTTTAATGTGAATGTGTGTTGACGATAGTGCTGAGAAAGAGCTAATACAACCATTATCATCATCAATATGATTTGTCAGACACCAGCCAGGCATATGGTCATGTAAAATCAGGTCATGTGGAATCAGATTGCAACTAGTAAACCTTTCTACTTACAGCAGAAACATGCTGATCCAGACAACCATGTGTACCGAATAGAATCACCAAGCTGTGTCTAGAGAGTAAAAGTCTGCAGAATAGCTAGGAAAATATTTTACATTTTCAAACTGTAATTTACCTACTAGAGCTGGTAACACATTTTAAATTATTAATTGAGAGTGAATTTTAATAATTTCTTTTTTAAGCACCATGGTTACAAACATATTTTTATTCTGTTTAGGTCATAAAATGTACACTACCCTTCAAGAGTGTACTTTCCTACCACCAATGTTCCCAATTTCCCTCCTCTAACTCTTGCCTGTTTTCAAGACAGTCTCAATGTTATAGTATTGATAATTGTTAGTGTAGTTAATTCTATAAATGCACTCACCAATCTTTGCGGTAAACTTCATATCATGGGCTGTTCTTTTTTGTTCTCATCTCTATTGTCACTGGATATTATTATCATACATCTTTTATATTATTTCATATCTCACAGATAAGTGGGATCTCACATACAACTATTTTGTGCCTAAACTCTCCCTCTGATTGATTTCACTCAGCATAATAGTCTCCATGAACATCCATTATAGGCAAATTTGATAACTTCATTTTTCCTAACAGCTGCTTAGTATTCCATTATCTAAACATACCACAGTTTTTTAGACAAATATTGTTGAGCATATGAGTTGTTTCCAGATTCTGGGGTATTGTAATTAGTGCTGCAATAAACAAAGTGTTGAAGAGGGCTTTCTTCATTACTTCTCCCCAATTTTTGATGAGGGTAGATGCTTTTTTTGTTTATTTCTGTCAATATGTTCTATATCTTAGATATTAGCTTCTTATATTATGGGTATCGAGTGAATAGTTCTACTATTCTGTGGACGGCCTTTGTATCCTAGTGACTGTTTCCTTTAAAGTGCAGAAGCTCTCATTTTAATCTATATCCAATTGTTCATAACATCTTCTATTTATTAAGACAATAGTGCTTCCTCCTTGAAGATGTTAGTTTCCTTAGTCTCAGTGTTATTGTTTTGTCTACATTTTTTCTATATAACTTTTGATTTTGGATCTGATATCAAGATCTTTAATCCTTTTACATTTGAGTTTTGACTTTTACATTTGACTTTTGTGCATGATGTTAAATGGATTTATGAGTTTGCCTTTGTCATGTAGCTGACCATTTGTCCCAGCACCATTTGTTGAAGAGGCTTTCCTTGCTCCACTTTACATTTCTTGGCCCTCTATCAAAAATTCATTGATTGTATGTCTGAGGTCACTCTCAAAATACTCAAGTTGATTCCATTAATTTGAGAGTTTTTCTTTCTTTCAATACTATGCTGTTTTAATGACTTTTGCTTTGCAAAGAAAGTTAAATTTGGAGAAAGTATTGCCTTTCATCTTCTTTTTCCTAAGGTTTGCTATAGCTATTCATGGGCTTTTATTGTTTCAAATGATTTTCAGGAGTGTTTGATTCAATTCTTTGAAGCATGTGATGGGTATTCTTAATGGATTGCTGTTACATCCCATTTAAGGAAAGCACGCACCAGACGTGGTTTTTCCTTCCCTGGTGCAGTGCCTTCCTCTAAAAGAATGATTTGCCAAAAGGCCCGCTTAGCGAAGTCAATCATTTGACGCTTTGCGTGGATCATTGGCGGTAATTCCAATATGGCTGTAACATTACATTTTTCTCTCTATTTGGCCACTATAGAAATCAGCCTCAGCTCTCCTACAGACAAAGAAATGTCAATATCAAAAGCCCGCCAAAAGCTCCCTGCTGGCTAGTTCGCATAGCCTGGGCCAACAGCTTGTTTTTCTGAGTCTAGCTCTATGATGGTAAACAATTATTTCCGTCCCCTATAAAATCTATTTTGCGGCTACTACATAGACATCAAAACTGTCTCTGTCTCTCTCCTCCTGGTATCTTGAAAAACCTGCTTTTTGCTAAACTATAAACATTCCCAGCTCTGGTTTCGCTGCCCTCCAGCAGAGTTCTTTCTCACCTGAAGTACGACCTTCTAACATGCAAATTCAAGGCGTGGTCCCTCATTGTATTTTCTCCTGAACATCTTCCACTCCTTTGTTCTCCCTGACGACACCCTACATTCCAGAACCTGTGCTTAAAATGTCATTGGCTGAAAAATAAATTTGTCTCTCGTCCCTTGGGCGAGGGTCCCCATACAAATCTATTTTGTGTGGTCTCATTTATTTCATATTTCATATTCCACTCGTGCTCATGCTTCTCTCTCCGTGAAAGGTTCCCGGACCCCACGAAAGTTCTGCTTAGCAACACTAACCCGTCTGCAGCAGATTGCATTAAGTCTGTGTAATGCTTTGGTGTATTGCCATTTTTATGAGTTTAGTACTACCAATGCATGAACAGGTTGTGTGTCTCTATTTGTGTCCTCTTTTGTTTCTTGAAGCTGTATTTTGTAGTTTTCTTTATAATGATTCTTCACCCTTTATTTACTTTGATTGCAAGATATTTGAGTTTTTATGGCACTATATTAAATTGGCCTGTTTTTTTCAATGTGTATTTTTTCTCTATCATTATTTTGTATAAGAAGGTCATTGATTTTAGTATGTTCTTTGTTTAGCCTGCCACTTTGCTACATATATCTATAGTTTCTAGGAGATATTTGGTAGAGTCTTTAGATATTTCTAAATATAGTATCATGTTATCTAAAAGCAGTGAGAGCTCGACTTCTTCCTTCCTATATGAATATCCTTGATATCTTTTTCTTGTCCAATTACTATGGAAAGTAATTCCAATAGTATATTGAATAAAAGTGTGAAAGAAAGCTACCTTGTCTTGAACTATATTTTAGGGAAAAACTCCCAGTTTATTTCCATTGAGTATAAAATTGCCATGGACGAGGTAAAAGGCCTTGATTATATTTAGAAATGTTCCTTCCGTTCCCATATTGTTGAATGTATTTGTCATGAATGGATTTAGACCTTATTAAATGCTTTCTCTGCATTTATAGGATTGTATTTTTATTTTGTTGATATGGTGTATTATGTTGATTGATTTGTGTAAATTAAGTCATCCTTTCATCTCTAGGATGAATCCTACTTGATCATGGTGTATGACCTTCTTGATCAGGCATTGGATTCTATTTGCTTGTATTTTGTTGAAGATCTTTGCATAAGTGTTCATCAGGCATATTGGTCTGTAGTTTATTTATTTATTTATGGCATCTCTATCTGTCTTAACTTTATAAAAACTACTCAGGAGTTTTTCTGTTTCTTCAATTTCCTGGAAGAGCCTAAAAAGATTTGAAAAGTATTGACACTAGATACTTTTGAAAGGTTTGACAGAATATATTAGTGAATACGCCTGGGCCTGGGTATTTGTTTCGGAAAAGATGTTTTTATCATCATTTTCATCCAGTGGTCCTTAAACTATGGCCCACGGACCACATATTGTATTCGTATCTGTTTTGTTTTTTCATTGCAAAATAAGATATATGCAGGGTGCATAAGAATTCGTTCATAAGTTTTGTTTTTACTATAGTCAGACCCTCCAACGGTCTGAGGGACAGTGAACTGGCCCCCTGTTTAAAAAGTTTGAGGACCTAAACAGTCATATGTCTGGTCAGATATGCTAGCTCATCTTGGGTCATTCCTGGGCAGTTATTAATCAAGAATTTATCATTTTCCTCGATTCTCCTTTTCGTGGCATAGAGTTTCTTTAAGTAGTCTCTGATTAACCTTTGAAGTTATGTAGCCTCCCTATTGATCTTCCTGATTTAATCTCTAACTTGGTTTATATAATTTCTCTCTAGTCCTTATTTTGTGAGTTTTTATTTTTTATGAATGGATTGTTTGTTGATCTTTTTTATTTTTACAAAGAACATACTCTTGCTTTAATTGATATTTTTCTAATGTTTTTTATTTTTAATTCATAAATTTCTGCTCTACCTTTATTATTTCCTTCGGTCTTCCTATGTTCAATTCATATTTTGATCAGTTTCCATTTTTTTGTTTGTTTTTTTTTGTTTTGGGGCCATACCTGGTAACTCTCAGGGTTACTCCTGGATATGTGCTCAGAAATTGCTACTAGTTCGTGGAATCATATGGGATGCTGGGGATCAAAAGAGGTCTGTCAAGGCCAAATGTCCTACTGCTCTGTTATGGTTCCAGCACAGATCACTTTTCAATTTTATAAGCTTTGTCATTTTTTTTTATTTTTGCTTTTTGTTTTGGGGCCACACCCAGTGACGCTTAGGGCTTACTCTTGGATATGTGCTCAAAAATTTCTCCTGCTTGGGGGACCATATGGGACAACAGGGGATCGAACTGTGATTCGTCCTGTGTCAGTCGCATGCAATACAAATGCCCTACCACTGTGTTATAGCTCTGGCCACTTCCATTAATATTTTATAAAGGTTTTCCTAATGAGTGCTTGCCAATATATAAATTTTCATCTTAGTACTGCTTTTGCCATATCCCATAAATTCTGATTTAAATCATACATCAAATAACAATAAAATAAATTTGGTTTCTTCCATAATATCTGCATAGATCTCTATTATTCATTTCTACATAAATATCTTCTGCTTTAAAGATAAAATTTATATTTTATAAAAGTTCTTGTTAAAGTAAAAATGGAATAATAAATAATACAAAATTCCAAATGAAAATTTGTAAATAACAGAAACTATTAGTTTACACTATGACTTTGGTCTTGAATAATGAAAGAGAACTGTTACCTTTGCAAAGTTAAATTTTGACCAAAAATTAAAAATAAATTGACCAAACATTATTCAAATTTCTGGAAAATGGAAACAAAGTATGTTGGAGACTGTTTGGCATAACTAAAAGCCCTTTATACTAAAATCAAAATGGAGTTACTGAAAGTCTGAGCAAAAGTGCTTACGTGACAATTAGCAGAAGCTGCCAGCCTGAGCAGCTAGCAAGATGTGGCCTTTGCCCTTGGACCTAAAGAAAAGGGGAGTCACTGCATACCTCAGAGCTAGGGGAGTCGACCACAGGCACCAAGATGTTCCCATAAAGATAGAGGCTGGTGGGCCTGGGCAGAGATTAGATCTTATACTTTGTTGCTCTAACAACTTGGGCCTCATGATTGATGAATGCCAGCTTCGTGATGTACAGCCTTGTTAATTTTGAAAAAACATGATGTGCCTGTGGAAAGTTACAATTATTCCAAGAATGCTTTGCCCCTTTCTCTTTGTATGGCCTGACTATAAAAGGCTAGTCCCCTCCCAAAATAAATGAACTCTTGATCGGAACTTTTCGCCTTGAGTCTCCTTGTCTTCCCAATCCCTCTTTTCTTTCAGGCCGGAATCCTCTTCGTGACTTGAGAATAACTGTTGTGGTCTCCAGCCTCTCCCACGGGTTGGGATTGAGGTCCCTGGGAGGCCACAAAAGTATATCTATTTTAAATTTTAAGTTTTAAACAAATGTATTACTATTTATGCTAATAGTAGAATTAATGGAATCATATTACTTACTATTAATTTATATTTAAATGATTATAGTAGGGGACCATATAAATATTTTATTAATACTGCTGCTTTAGTATGAAATTTATATCTTTAAAATATTTATATTCTTAAAAATATTGTATAGAAGTACTTCTATACCCTCCAAATTCGTATTCTATACTACTTAGCAATTAGCAAAGTTCTATGATTCTTGCTTCCATGTAAGTGAGAATATAATTGCTGGGACAAATGTTACCTAAATTTGTGTGTCTTCCTACTATATGTTAAATATTTTCCAATAGGAATATGCAATTTATTGCAGAAATAATTCACTGATATGTATTTTTAAAAATTTAATAAACATTGCTTTATATTTTATATATTTAAAGTATGCACATTTATGATTATAAAATTATTTGTTATATTTGCTACTTAAAGTCTAAGTTAATGCTGTTACAATAATATAACTGCTACTTCTATGGTCCTCAAACTATGGCCTGCGGGCCACATATTGTATTTATTCCCATTTTGTTTCTTCACTTCTAAATAAGATATATATGCAGTGTGCATAGAAATGTGTTCATAATTATTGTTTTTACTATAATCTGGCCCTCCAACAGTCTGAAGGACAGTGAACTGGCCCCCTGTTTAAAAAGTTTCAGGACCCCTGAACTACTTCCCTATTCTCTTCTAATAATCACTCTTTTGCTATTGTAGTTAAAATTTGCTGTTTTGTTTTGTCCTTTTATAGTTACTTTGCCATTTATTTTAAGGAGAGCATATGGTGTTTGTTTTTCCTTCATCTGATATATATATATATATATATATATATATATATATATATATATATATATATATATACTATTTCTGTAGTGGAAAAATACACAGATGTATAAATATAAATCATTGATTTAGAGAGAAGTAATTCTGGAGTGCATTGAAAAATTTAGTGAATTGAAAGTACATATTATGGAATTTTCTGACTGTTCAATAAATTTAGAATTAACATTTTAAATATATAAAATAACTACATAGTGGAATATCTACATATTATTTATTTACAAAGGACTAAAGTAAAATATTTCCTTCAACATAGAAAGGATAATTTTTAAAAATATGATAATATTAAGAGCACTTTCAACAATGACATGAGTGTTTACTGAATACCAATGCATCTTAGTAATTTTGTTTTTTAAAATTCATTTAAGCCATTTCCTTTGACTACTACTATCTATGTAAATCTGTAAACTTCTGTTTTAATGTCAAGATTATTGTTTAAGCATTTTTAACTGCATTTATGATTTTTTTCTATGTGTATTCCACTCATACTCTTTACTTTTATCTCATGGTATTCAGATGGTTTCCTGTTCTTGATTATTGTAAAAAAATGCTACAATAATCGAAGTAGTGCACATATATTCATATTTATGTCCTCAATTTTTTTTGCTAAAATTTATGTGTGAATATTGGATTATATGTAATTTATATTAAAGTATTGAGATAATTATTGATTTATTACCATCCCCCATCCCCAATAACAGTGCATATTATTTAGTTCCCAGTACACTCATTCAATTATATTTATTTATAATTAAGTATAAGCCTTTTCTACACAAGTGAATTAATATCACTATTTGATTACATTTGTATTTTTCTAAAAATAAGAATGTTGGTCATATTTGTGGGCTGGATTGTTATCTATGTGTTATCTTTGGAGAAATTATTATAATCTAAAAATAATTTATTTATACATAAATTTAAAAAATAGAGTTGAATTGATGAAATAAAGATGTACCCACTGACTTGCATTGGAGGGATAATGTCACTTTGGTGAAAGTTGTAAAGTAGAAATAAATACTTTGAAGATGCATGGAACATTTTTCCTAAAACATATATGGAGTAGTTAACCAAAGTTACTTCAGTAAACATGAAAAACGTAATATGCTAATAATATCTTCTATGACAAAATATTCACAATATTTAAATTTATATTTAAATGTTCAAATAATAATTAATTTTAAATTAATATTATTGAAAATAACTACAAAATAAAATTAATACTAAACAAATTTTTGCAGTCTGTTCTCAAGCAGAGTGATTAAAATTATAAATATAAATGAGATTTTTTTTTTATTTTGCTCTACCAATATATTATGGCATCATTTTCCTCTTTGTCTCTCAAACCTAGGATGAGAGTCTCCAGAAGGACTCTGCCCATTTTCGGGGTATTTGATTTTTTTCCCCAGTTTAGTACCTTTCTCTTCTTCAAACAAAACCACATAACTTGAACTATCTAGTCCTGCATCCCAATTAGAGCGGGAAATAAGGGAGGTCCCAAGACCAAACAGGTATAGGACCTCTAGGTAGTAAGCTAGGCACAGAGGGGACCACTTATTCTAGCAGCCCCGGGGGTGAGGGAGGAGGATATGGGAGGTAGGACTGGAGCAGAGGTGGAGGGAAGACAATTCGGTGATGGGAACTCCCCTGTTTTTATGTTAATATGTACCTAAAATATTATTGTCAATGATATGTAAGCCACTATGATTAAAATAAATATTATATTTAAAAAATTCTTATTTGATTTCAAGTTTTATAATACTAATAAAGCCTCTTTGGTTGGCTGTTTTATCTGTTTCTTCATTTGAATTCTCATGCTCTTGTTATATTTTATTTTAATAGAAATGTTTAAACTGTGGAAACTCTTAAAGCAAGTCAGAACATATAGTTAAATATGTAACAATTAATTAAAATGCATTTGAGAAAATTATAAAAGTTGTCTCATTCTGAAAAAATTAATTAATATTATAATTAAAAATCATGGGAACAAAAAAGATATTCAAAAGATTAGTTTAATGAGAAATAAATGTAAAAGAGAATGTGTGAAAGACAATGTATACCCCTGAAATTAAAAATAACTTTACATTTAAAAAATTATTCTATTTAGTTGTTAGATTTTATTGACTTAAATCACCTGTTATACAGAACATTTTCTATCTTTGTTAAATACAGTATAGCTAAAAACAAATCTCATATATTTCATTACATTTAAAATTAGTGATTATCCCTACTCTTGTTATGTGTTCTTTTTTTTTTTTTTTTTTTTTTTTTTGGTTTTTGGGCCACACCCGTTTGATGCTCAGGGGTTACTCCTGGCTATGAGCTCAGAAATCGCCCCTGGCTTGGGGAGACCATATGGGACGCCGGGGGATCGAACCGCAGTCCGTCCTACGCTAGCGCTTGTAAGGCAGACACCTTACCTCTAGCGCCACCTTCCCGGCCCCTCTTGTTATGTGTTCTAAATTAACTAGTTATGACATTTTATGACATTGCCTTACCAACCTATACTTCAATTCTGAGGTGCATTATTTAATGAGTAGTTGCTATTTGTATAAATTGTGTCTCATATATGCATATCATCCTCAAAATATTTATCCTTATTTCATGTTTATGCACTATTCTAAAGTTAATTAGATAATCTGAACTTAAGTTTTGTTGGTTCTCATTCTCTAAAAAAACTGTATAAGAAGATAAAAAAGAAACAATTATTAGATATGAATAAATCAGAGTTTAAAATTTTGATCTAAAGATTGTTTATTCAACCTCATATGAGATTATACAGAAATTTTAAAGAGGTTTTTCCCTTGTTATTTTCTGCCTCATTAAATAAATAATTTCAAGATATGAGTGTGTATCTGGGAACTTTTATTATAATATTTGTATATAATTATTATACATACTAAATATTCATTCAATATGCACATATCAACAACTTTAGAAATAGCAATATTTATTTTTTAAATTTCAGTTAAAAATTATACTGTAGAAGACATAAATGTTGAGTGAATAAATGTACATTACCTCATATTTAACAATTTACTTTTATTTTTCTAGTATGCTTTCTTTTCACCTATTCCCATTCACCTTTCATATACTCATCTTGTATTTTTAATTATCATACAGAAATATTCAAAAATAGACAAATAAAATAAATAATAGGATTCATAAATTAACAATATCATAAAATAAGAATTTTCCCTATTTGCTTGAAATTGCTCTTTATTTTTATAGTGTTATCAATTTTTCATATCAGTAAGTACAAAGATATCATATATGTGGAAAACTGAATGAATTCCTTAGTATTCAAGTGTTCATTTATTTATTTGTTTAATATCCTTATGTGGAGGCAAGGGACTGCTTCTGCTTCTGTACTAATGCACCATGTGCTGAGAATTGGACAGAAGCCACAATCCATATTCAAAGCATTAGTTTGCTAGATTAATGAGATTTTCTGAAACACTATATATATATGTACATATATACATTTATATGTATGTACATAGTTTTTATGGGTCCACACCTGGTGACACTCAGAGGTTACTCCTGGCTATGCACTCAGAAATCACTCCTGTCTTGGTGGACCATATGGGATGCCGGTGGATAGAAGCGTTGTCCCTCCTAGATTAACGAGTGCAAGGCAAGCGCCGTACTGCTTGTGCCACTGCTACAGCCCCAGACAATGCTTATAAGGAACAGAAAAGGGAGCATCTACAGAGATGCTCCATATAGAGGCTATGGGGCTGAGGTACATGACACCTTGCATCAAACTTTGCCACCACATTTTGTTCCAAACATCAAGGGGGGTAGCCATGAAGGCCTCAGCACCTCTGTGTATGGCCCTAAGAGTAGCCGGACACATCTGTTTGGCCTGTATAATGCTGCATCCCACTGAGTCCGAGTAGCACTAGATCCTTAGGACCGTGGGTTGAACTGGGCTGGGTTACCTGGAAGTGCAAGGAGGAAAACCCAAGGTCACCTAAAAACAACTCAGAATCCTTCTTTGACTAAAAAATGAAGCATAAAAGAAAAAATAATGGTAGGAGAATTAGACACTAAGTAATTTTAGATATTTATCTCAATTTATGTTAATAATTTCATATGTACACAGCTAGTAGAATACAGAATTAGCTACATACATTCATGCTGTGAATAGTAAGAATATTCATCATTCTACATTTTCATATTATGTATAATTTTCTATGAAGATTACAAAAAAAAGCATTTCTGATTTTATTCTATAAAACTTAGTGGATGTTTCCAGGAAGAAACAGGGATCATTGCTTATTAAGGTTACTTTTTATTCATTTGCAAAGTCTTAGGTTATTATCTTAGTTAATCTTTTTAATCTGAAGAATAAATTTATGATGCTCTTCTTTAATAGCAATTGCTTTATTTTCTCAAGTCAAACTTGAAATGAATGGCAAATATTGTAGTGGAACCCAAGTTCATATGATTCTACACATAAAAACTCTTACTTCTATGATGCACATCAGTTAAATTATACATAGAAATTAATTCTGATATATGTAGACATATAAACACAAAAGAATCCTTTAGACAGTGCAACTTCTAGAAAAATGGAATGTCCTAGAAATCAAGAGTAATTTATACTTAATTTAATAGATAATTATTGATAAATTAACATTAAAACATCACATAGTGCATTCATTCTTCTATACTATATAATCATACATGTAAAATAATTCTGATTAATTATTAGTCAAGTTAAGAAAATTTAGCATTGTAAAGCATGAATTGTTTAATTGTTAATTCTTCAGAATATTTGGTAGCATTTATAATAGTTTTGTTAATGTTTGTTCCCCTCATTTTTTTTTTAAGAAAGTAACTGAGGTTGAAGAGATAGAGCAGCAGGTAGGGACCATGTCTTGCTAGTTCGAGTTTATTGCTTGGCAACCCAAATATATCCCCAGACACTGCCAGGAATAATCCCTCAGTAGAGAGACAGGAGTAACCCTTAAGCATCACTGGACATGGCCAAAAATCAGAGACAAAAACAGAACAAAAAAAAAAAAACAAAAGATAGCAAATTTATATTGATTTTGTTTTAATAATTGGATTCATTGTTAGATTTAGGTAATTACATATCTTAAATATAATTGCATAGAAGAAATTCTTTATTCAAAAAATGTCTGGATAAATGTAATTCTATAATAATTACTTATAAACTTGGAAAGTGTGAAAGAAAATTAATATGTATAGATAAATATTTGATACAAGTTTTAGCAGTGTTTAAGAGATACTACAAATGTTCCCCTTTAAAACTACTTTCCCACTCTTCTCATATTAGATGAGTTTAGGCCATGAAACACACCATCATTTCCCGTGTGATATTTGGGGCACCAGGACTTTGGGTCCTATGAATCAACTATGAAGTCTAGATGAAAATGTCATGTGTAGTGGTCCCATTGACCCTAGCATCCCCCAAACAAAACAAAGCAAATGGACTTTTACAATAAAAGGGAATGTATCACTTCAATAGTGAAGGAGTATAAAAATTGAAATGTTGATAAGAATTCTATATTATAGGTAAAATGATGGATATAAAAGTAATATATCACCAAGGTTTGAAAATAAGAATAGGTTTACAGCCAGACCACCCTGAATGCACCTGATCTCACCTGAAAATAAGAATAAAACCAATGCTCAATTGGAATTAAGACAATCTTCTTAATTTTCAAATATCTTTAAATATCATATTATAATAGCAGGTTTCAAAAATTTTGTTAATTTGATTGGGACCTGAGAGGTGGCGCTAGAGGTAAGGTGTCTGCGTTGCAAGCGCTAGCCTAGGACGAACCTCAGTTCAATCCCCCCGCATCCCATATGGTCCTCCCAAGCCAGGGGCGATTTCTAAGTGCATAGCCAGGAGTAACCCCTGAGAGTCAAATGGGTGTGGGCCCCTCCAAAAAAGAATATAGTACTGAAAATGCAAGATATTATCACTGATCTTTTAATAAAAATAGATATGACATATTATGTATTAAGTAGATATGATATGACTTCAGCTATGATACAGACTCCTATATTCAATTAAGTATATTTACATGTAGTAAAATAATTGAGGGTAATTAGTTTATGACAGAAGTTCCATGACTTTTATTCTTCTACCTTTTTAATTGAAAATAGCTATTTATATAATATTAGTAGTAGTATCTGGGTAAACAATGTTAAAAAACGACACATATCACCAGGGTACCATGACTCCTTTTCAAATGTCACAAGATTCTCACCCAATTCCCCTATTCCAAAACCTATGGCAAACTCAGTTATGTATATTTTATCAGAGAAAAATTCTCCATTTGTTACATTTGAATTCCTTACTAAATTTATTTATACTCCACATATGAGAGAGAAAATCCTGCATTTGTTCTTCTTCATCTAGATTACTAAACTTAGCATAATGTTTTGATTCCATTCACATATCAGAAACTTTAGTAGTTTAATTTTTTCATATAGATGAACAGTATTTTATGATGTAGATGTACTACGATTTCTTCAACAAGAGCACATGCATCAGGCAAATGTTTTAAAAAGACAAAGCAAGTTGATAGATTTAAAAGAATCATGAAATTGAAAGTAAATTATTGAAATAGAGTATATAACTAATATATAAATAGAGTATATAACTAACTAACAAGTTAGTTGATATAACTTGTATACAAAATAAAGCAAAAAAAAAAGCGCTAGAGAGTCCAGGGTCTTGGATTTTCAGAGAAAATAATGACAGAAAATATATTTTCCAAAAATACATCAAGAGAGGAAAACAATACATATCTGGATAACTGAATAGTTCATTTCTCATATTATGCTAAACCATTATTAGTAATCAATATAAATGAATAGTAAATTTTAAAAAAGATTCATTAATTGTTTTACTGTTGTTGATCCTACATGAGCATGGTGTGCATCATCTTTTATTTAATGATACAGTGTTTAACAGGTTTTTATTTTGTACAGGTCCTTCAAATACACCATGGTATTTGACTTTCTGTGGTACTATTGGGAATGTATTATTTTTAAAGACTATTTCTTCTCTATAATTATTTATATATAAGAAGGCCATTGATTTTTTTAGTTAATTTTGTAGCCTGCCACTTTGCTATAAAAATATATTGTTTTTAGACGATTTTAATAGAGTTTTTAGGGTTTTCTGGGCATTATAAATATTCATTGCAATCTCTCTAAGGACAACCATGGCATTATTCAAAGAATTGGATAAATCACTCATGAAATTTATTTGGAAGAATAAATGCTCATGAATTGCTAAAGGAACATCTAGGAAAAAGAAGATAGGAGGCATTACTTTTCCCAAATATAAATTGTATTACAAAGTAATAGTCATGTATATAGCATGGAATTAGAATAAAGAGAGATCCTCAGATCAATGGCATAGAGACTAAACCCCAATCAATTAATTAATAAGTATTTTATAAATAAAATTAATTAATCCTTGATAAGGGTCAAGAAATGCAAAATAGAGCAAGGAGGCTCTTCATCAAATGGTGTTGGGACAACTTTTCAGTCACATGCAAAACCGCAAACTCAGACCTCTATCTAACACCATAAACAATGGTTAAATTTAAATGTATTAATGACCTTGATATCAGACCTGAAACTAAAATATATAGAGAAGAAAATGTTGGCAAAACACTCAATGGAATTGAGGATAAAGGCAACTTCAAGGAAAAAATACCACTGTTCAAGCAAGGAGAAGCAAAGATAAGGAAATGAGACTGCATTAACACTAAACAGTGTATTAACATTAAATAGTGACTAGGATGCACCCACAGAATGGGAAAAATTATTCAACCAAAACCCATCTGATAAGGGGCTAATATCTCAGATATACAAGCTACTAACAGAACTTAACAAGAAAAAAATATAGAAAGCACTCAGAAAGATGAGCTCCACAAAACCAAATAAAGCCATACAGAAATGGGGAGATGAAATGAATAGACACTTCTCTGAAGAAGATCGAAAGATGGCCAAAAAATACATGTTCACCTTTACTCATCATTAGGGACATCCAAATCAAGACAATAATGAGGTACCACCTTACACCAGTGAGTATGGCTCACATCAAAAATAATGGGAACAATCTATGTTGGCGGGGATGTGGTAAAAAGGCACTCTCATCCAGTGCTGGTGGGAGTGCCCCCTAGTCCAACCCCTATGGAGAACAGTCTGGAGAGTGCTCAAGGAAATCAGAATCGAGCTGCCATTTGACCCAGCAATTGCTCACCTACGTATCTACCCCCAAATTGGAAGGACATTTATCCCAAAATATGTGTGCATCCCACTATTTATCGCAGCACTCAGTATAATAGCCAAGTCTTGGAACCAACCACGATGTCCAACAACAGATGAGTGGATCATTAAAATGTGGTATCTATACACAATGGAATACTACATGGCAGTCAGAAATGATACAATCACAGACTTTGTAGCAACATGGATGGACCTAGAACATATTATGCTAAATGAAGTAAGCCAAAGGTGAAAGATAAACACAGAATGATAGCACTATTCTGAAGCACCTAGAAACTATACCATATATACAACTAATATCAAAGATCAAATAACAGGTTTAACAGGGTAGAAACTCCAAACACTATAACATTACACATATGCTGGGGAGTGGTTTCCAAAACATATGAAAGAGGCGTTCTTGGATACAAAGAGTGGACAACCTAAGATGGCACCTCGAAGCTAAGCCACACAAGATACCATACCCAGGCTGCGATATGAAGATGCCTCGATAAAACTATTAAACATACCCTTTATCTCTAGGTTATACCTTCTTTTAGGACCTGAAGCACGTGACCAGCCAGACCACTGAAGCAGCAACTGTGACCTACAGTCTTATATTATGGGGCCTACTCATCGAACACATTCAAGCAAAGTAACATACCCGCTGTCTTCTTTCCTCTCTCCTCACTACTTCCTTTTTTTCTTTTTTCTTTTTCTATTTTCTTTTCTTTTCTTTTTTTCTGCCCCTTCCATATTCTTTCCCCTTTCCCTCATCTAGGAATCTAACTATCCCTTCACCCCTCAATCCCATCCAGATTTTCCACTTTATTAAAACTCTTCACCCTCAGTTCTTAATCTATTAGGCATCAAGACTGACCTCCTACCCCAATGAACCAGTATCCAGCACCCAAGCGAAGGGACAACCAGTCAAACCCATACCTCGTCCCCGGCAGGAAAAGACAACCAACACCCCTGCTGACTCATGCTGTGTGGTCCTCCCTACCAACTCATCCTAACATGGACTGTTGCTGGATACCGGACTTAGCCCTAAAAGGACTCCCAATGCAAGAACTCTACCCAAGACCTCCCTGCCGCAAATCTTTTACCAATCTCAAGAAGGGCAGGGTATGTGATGAAAAGGCGCCTGGAAACCCACACCCCACAAGAAAATCTCAAAAGACAATGGAGAAACCTATACTTCCATCATAAGTATAAGACCTGTATAACACTACCTCTTTATCTGCTTTTTCCCAAATATAAGGTAGTCTCCTGCAAACACTTTGTTCCATTTATTACTTTTTTATATTTTTAATCATTCTTCTTTATACATATGTTATCAAATATATTTTTATTTCTATTTTTATCTTTTTTGGGTATGTGACTTGTTTCTCTGTTCTTCTCTTTCCACCCCTAAATGCACTGGCAATATAATGAAGCACCATTTTTTTCTGCAAAGTCACACTAAAAAAAGGGGAAATCTCATGAATATAAACAAGCTCTTATCTACTAAGGATAAGAATTCATACTTATTTACAATAAAGGGGAATCTCCCACCTTGAAAATATGTCATGTGGGCCCATCTTAGACTCCAGGAGATTAGACACCGACCATCCAGCCTTGAACCCTGAATCCCAGACATAGAAATGACAGTTCTTCACAACAGCTACAGGAACCAAATCCCATCAGGGACATCCAGAATACTGCTCAAACACCAACATGTGCCAGCTCTAATATGATATCTTGACTACGAGGAAATTGGGAACAAATGGACCTAAGAACAAGTTATCCTACCTCACCAACTAACGATAAGACAAAATCAGAAGACTTGTCACACTTTGGTGTGTGCAAAAGCCAAGAAAGTGATCTACAGATGACTGGTTGATAGAACCATAATAGGGCAATATGTATTCTAGGACCAACAAGAAAGCTCTAGTCTAGGGTTTGTTCTACGGCCTGCACAACAACCATGATTTCTAGTTCCAGAAACCTGAATGAGGCAATTGCAACTGAATGGGTCTTCTGGAAATATAACGAAAGACGATATCCCAGGCTCCATCTGAGATTCAGCGCAAGGGCCAAGACCACCAACCACAAAAAAAAAAAAAAAAAAAAAAAGATTAAAATGACACTGAGGAAACATAACTTCTAAAATCACAAAGAAAGACTTCATCGTAAGTTCCACTCCTTGACCTGTGCAGAGACTGAGATCTCTAGATATAGAGGCCTGATTTTATCATCCAAATCAAAGCAGAAGTCTTCCATACACCACAAAATACACCACAAAAGCACCACGGGGAGAGTAAATGAACTTAAAAGGAATCTATAGATAATCCCATGGCAATATATTCCAATGGTGGAGAAACCCTGTATCTCTTAGGCCAAGGGGATTCCCTTTTCGAATGACCCTAATATTTACTGTGCCTACGCAGGAGGGGGAAAAAAAAAAGAAAGAGGCAAAAAGCACAAAATATTTTTTTTCTTTTATCTAGTTTTTGTCGATTTCTTTGTTTTGGTGTGGATATTGAAGTAATTGTCCACTTTTTTATTTATATATTTACTTTTTCTTTCTTCTTTTCTCTTCTTTTTGCGCTCTGTCATGTTATTTTTTTTTTATCTCAAGACCATGGCAATTATGTGGTGCATATCTTTATTGCTGCAGTGCTCACTGGATATTTTATTTGATACTTCTTTTTGAACTGTTGTGGTGTTTCACCTTCTTTTTTCCCCTTCACCTCTCAAACCGAGGATGAAAGCATCTAGAAGGACTCTGCCCATTGTCGGCGTAGTTGATTTTTACCCCATTTTATTACTTTTCTCTTCCTCAAACAAAACCACATAACTTGAACTATCTAGTCCCACCACCCAATTAGAGGGGGAAGTAATGGAGGTATCAAGATCAGACATTATAAGATCACTAAATAGTAAACTAGACACAGAGGGGACCACTCATTCCAGCAGCCCCTGGGGTGAGGGTGGAGGATATGGGAGGCAGGATGGGAACGGAGGTGGAGGGAGGACAATTTGGTGATGGGAATTCCCCTGATTCAATGTTAAAATGTACCTGGAATATTACCAGGTACTTATTACCACTGATTAAAATAAAAATTATATTAAAAAATATAACCTCATCAAAAACTGAGAAGAAATGAACAGACATTTCCTCAAAGTAGAAATACAGTGGCCTGGGCCCGGAGAGACAGCACTGTGGCATTTGCCTTGCAAGCCGCCAATCCAGGACCAAAGGTGGTTGGTTCGAATCCCGGTGTCCCATATGGTCCCCCGTGCCTGCCAGGAGCTATTTCTGAGCAGAAAGCCAGGAGTCACCCCTGAGCAACGCCGGGTGTGGCCCAAAAACCAAAAAAAAAAAAAAAAAAAAAAAGAAAGAAAGAAAGAAATACAGTGGCCAATAGGCACATGAAAAAATGCTCCACATCACTATTCATCAGGGAGATGCAAATCAAAACAAGAATGATGTGTCATATCATGCCACAGAGACTGGCACACATGAGAAAAAACAAGAACAATCAGTACTGGCATGGATATGGGGTGAAAGGAAATCTCATTCCCGACTCGTGGGAATGTCATCCATTCCAGCCTTTCTGGAAAATAATATGGATATTCCTTACAAAGCTGGAAATTGAGCTCACATCTAATCCAGCAATACAATTCATAGGGATATACCCCAAGAACAAAAACACAATACAAAAATGCTCTCTGCACCCCAATGTTCATCGTAACACTATTTATAATACCCAGAGTCTGGAAACAACCTAGATGCCCAACAACAGATGAGTGACTAAAGAAACTAAAGTACATTTAGATAATGAAATACTATTCAGCTGTTAGGAAAAAATGAAGTCATAAAATTTGCCAATATGTAAATGTCCATGGCAACTATTATGCTGAGTGAAATGATTCAGAGGGAGAGGGATAAACAGAATAGGCTCACTCAGCTGTGGGATTTAAGAAAAATAAAAGACAATGTGTCAGTAACATCCAGAGGCAATAGAACTGAATACTGGGAAGACCAGCTCATGACATGGAGCTTGCCACAGGAATTATTTATTGTAGTTAGAGCACTAAGGGTGGTGATTATTCTATGACCAAAACCAAGTTGCCAATTTCTGTACCCACAGTATTTAAATAAATTAATTAAATTTAAAAAATTGTAAACCTCAAATTTTATCAGTGATTTATTTTAATGTTTGGAAAGTATTTTTTTCATTTCCTTCTAAAAGTAATATAATTCTTACCTTAAAATTATATATTTGCATGAGCACCTTTAATATGTAAACATATCCATTTATGTAAGCTTCTAATGGCTCAAAATATGATTGGTTAGAAATGTGAAGAGGGAAAAGCCTTTTTTTTTTAAGTATATGTCTAGATTAATGAAGAAAATTTATAAATCCTCAAAGAGTGCAATTATCCCCAGGCATATAAACAAAGAATTTTTTTCTGAACCTGTCATATTGAAAGGCACTGCTTTTTTCCAGAGAAGACAGTGCTGTCCTTTCATATATAAAAGATGATTACTGTTTTATCCAAAACTGAATTGCTTGTCTTGGACCTTTGTCAACTATTTGGCAGATTTCTGACTCTCTTTCACTCTGAGCATCTACAGTGATTGACTTCATAGAGATCACATCTTTGCTCTTCAACACTGCGGGCTTTTCTAACCTGTTATCCATGTAGTATTTGTGCTTTGACATTACTTATCATAGCACAGAGTTTACTGCCTCCTTGATCTTGAAGTATGGCTGACATAACCTTTGTAGATGCCAGAACACAAAGGTCAGAGCATACCATTTACTGACTCAGAAATCAAAAGAAGATTACATTGCCAACTTGGGTCCAGATCCAGAAAATTGTATGTGTACTTGAAGATGAGACTTCTCATTTGCCACAAGGGAAATGCAGAAGGATCAAGAGGAGGGTTTTAAGTAATATTCTACAATTATTTTCTTATAATTTTACAATGTCTTTGTCTAGGTGATGAAAGAAAGTTGGAGCTTTGTAAGGTGAGAAATAGTATACCTTTAAATCATATATACAAACTTGCAATCTTATAAACCAGTATTACCTGACTAAAAATAAAAAGAACACAACCAGACCTCACTAAAAATAAACATATCGCAAAGAAGTCTCTCATAGGAAATCAACAACAGATTCTTACCCAGAATTTTAGTTAGTGAATTTTAATTGTATCACAAAACGGGGAATAAACTTTTGGAAGTAATGGCTATATAAATAAGAACAGCAATCACCGAGCTTTTTAATGTATCAGTCAAGGTGGCGGGTGGGTTTTTATGGGCTGGATGATGGAGGGGAGTGATGGAGTATGGGGGTACTGGTGGAGGGAGTTGAAACTGGTTGTAGGACTGGTGTTGAGATGTGATATGCCTAAGAGTAGAGAACTTTTAAAATATTGTTTTTATTAGATAATTAAAAAACAAAAGTTACTTAAAATATTTTATGAAAAACGTTCAAAAAGATGGTTTTGTTAGAAAATCATTTTCTAGAAGAAGAAAACTGATGGAAGTTAAGCTTGAAACTCTTCCCGGAAGGCAAGGTACCTTTACCTTAACAGACTTCCAACTAATGACCTTGAACTTATTTAATAACATTGATTTCAGATTCAGAGAATATTGTTATTTTAATCACTGATACATTCATTAAAATAAATCCCTTGTTGGGTAATGGTAGGATTTTATTAAATATTATCTAATTATATGTAAATATACTGCTAACAAACTAATAACCTAGGGAAATAGTAAAATGTTAAATTGAGTCTGTTACCGACACTATAATATCATAGCAGTGACAGGGGTAATAGGATAGTAAATATATCCTCAAACAGAATAAGAATGTGGTACTGGAATTACTTTATTTTTTTTCCTAATAAAAATTTTCCTTGTTAAACCACCCAATTCACAATAGTGTGTGTTTGTGTGTTATTATATTCTGTTCTATTTTTCATTCTCCTCCTGCTTATTCTAAAAAGAAAAGCTCTCAATTTGATCAAGAAGCTCACTCAGTAAACTGTTAATCCCAACCACTATATCTAATTTCCATGAGTATCCCAAATTGTCACATGGATTTATTTATGTTCTGCTGTCGTTATCAAAAGTGTAAAATATGGGATTGTGCTGGTTTCCTTTGCTTGGCAGACACTTGGGGGCCTCCCCAGGCATCCCCTGACGGCTTGCCTCGGCTGAGGCGTGTCTCGCTGAGGCTGTGTTTTCTGTTGGAGTTGTGGATTGTGCTGGTTTCCTTTGCTTGGCAGACACTTGGGGGCCTCCCCAGGCATCCCCTGACGGCTTGCCTCGGCTGAGGTGAGTGTTTGGGGGCCGGAGTTGCGGATCAGGCTGACTGCTGGACCCCTAGGCCCGGCAGATATTTTGGGACCTCCCCCAGCCTGCATCAACCTGGGAACTTTGACCACCTTCAGCATAATCTCTTCAAGGCGTGTCTCGCTGAGGCTGTGTTTTCTGTTGGAGTTGTGGATTGTGCTGGTTTCCTTTGCTTGGCAGACACTTGGGGGCCTCCCCAGGCATCCCCTGACGGCTTGCCTCGGCTGAGGTGAGTGTTTGGGGGCCGGAGTTGCGGATCAGGCTGACTGCTGGACCCCTAGGCCCGGCAGATATTTTGGGACCTCCCCCAGCCTGCATCAACCTGGGAACTTTGACCACCTTCAGCATTAATCTCTTCAAGGCGTGTCTCGCTGAGGCTGTGTTTTCTGTTGGAGTTGTGGATTGTGCTGGTTTCCTTTGCTTGGCAGACACTTGGGGGCCTCCCCAGGCATCCCCTGACGGCTTGCCTCGGCTGAGGTGAGTGTTTGGGGGCCGGAGTTGCGGATCAGGCTGACTGCTGGACCCCTAGGCCCGGCAGATATTTTGGGACCTCCCCCAGCCTGCATCAACCTGGGAACTTTGACCACCTTCAGCATTAATCTCTTCAAGGCGTGTCTCGCTGAGGCTGTGTTTTCTGTTGGAGTTGTGGATTGTGCTGGTTTCCTTTGCTTGGCAGACACTTGGGGGCCTCCCCAGGCATCCCCTGACGGCTTGCCTCGGCTGAGGTGAGTGTTTGGGGGCCGGAGTTGCGGATCAGGCTGAGTGCTGGACCCCTAGGCCCGGCAGATATTTTGGGACCTCCCCCAGCCTGCATCAACCTGGGAACTTTGACCACCTTCAGCATTAATCTCTTCAAGGCGTGTCTCGCTGAGGCTGTGTTTTCTGTTGGAGTTGTGGATTGTGCTGGTTTCCTTTGCTTGGCAGACACTTGGGGGCCTCCCCAGGCATCCCCTGACGGCTTGCCTCGGCTGAGGTGAGTGTTTGGGGGCCGGAGTTGCGGATCAGGCTGACTGCTGGACCCCTAGGCCCGGCAGATATTTTGGGACCTCCCCCAGCCTGCATCAACCTGGGAACTTTGACCACCTTCAGCATTAATCTCTTCAAGGCGTGTCTCGCTGAGGCTGTGTTTTCTGTTGGAGTTGTGGATTGTGCTGGTTTCCTTTGCTTGGCAGACACTTGGGGGCCTCCCCAGGCATCCCCTGACGGCTTGCCTCGGCTGAGGTGAGTGTTTGGGGGCCGGAGTTGCGGATCAGGCTGACTGCTGGACCCCTAGGCCCGGCAGATATTTTGGGACCTCCCCCAGCCTGCATCAACCTGGGAACTTTGACCACCTTCAGCATTAATCTCTTCAAGGCGTGTCTCGCTGAGGCTGTGTTTTCTGTTGGAGTTGTGGATTGTGCTGGTTTCCTTTGCTTGGCAGACACTTGGGGGCCTCCCCAGGCATCCCCTGACGGCTTGCCTCGGCTGAGGTGAGTGTTTGGGGGCCGGAGTTGCGGATCAGGCTGAGTGCTGGACCCCTAGGCCCGGCAGATATTTTGGGACCTCCCCCAGCCTGCATCAACCTGGGAACTTTGACCACCTTCAGCATTAATCTCTTCAAGGCGTGTCTCGCTGAGGCTGTGTTTTCTGTTGGAGTTGTGGATTGTGCTGGTTTCCTTTGCTTGGCAGACACTTGGGGGCCTCCCCAGGCATCCCCTGACGGCTTGCCTCGGCTGAGGTGAGTGTTTGGGGGCCGGAGTTGCGGATCAGGCTGACTGCTGGACCCCTAGGCCCGGCAGATATTTTGGGACCTCCCCCAGCCTGCATCAACCTGGGAACTTTGACCACCTTCAGCATTAATCTCTTCAAGGCGTGTCTCGCTGAGGCTGTGTTTTCTGTTGGAGTTGTGGATTGTGCTGGTTTCCTTTGCTTGGCAGACACTTGGGGGCCTCCCCAGGCATCCCCTGACGGCTTGCCTCGGCTGAGGTGAGTGTTTGGGGGCCGGAGTTGCGGATCAGGCTGACTGCTGGACCCCTAGGCCCGGCAGATATTTTGGGACCTCCCCCAGCCTGCATCAACCTGGGAACTTTGACCACCTTCAGCATTAATCTCTTCAAGGCGTGTCTCGCTGAGGCTGTGTTTTCTGTTGGAGTTGTGGATTGTGCTGGTTTCCTTTGCTTGGCAGACACTTGGGGGCCTCCCCAGGCATCCCCTGACGGCTTGCCTCGGCTGAGGTGAGTGTTTGGGGGCCGGAGTTGCGGATCAGGCTGACTGCTGGACCCCTAGGCCCGGCAGATATTTTGGGACCTCCCCCAGCCTGCATCAACCTGGGAACTTTGACCACCTTCAGCATTAATCTCTTCAAGGCGTGTCTCGCTGAGGCTGTGTTTTCTGTTGGAGTTGTGGATTGTGCTGGTTTCCTTTGCTTGGCAGACACTTGGGGGCCTCCCCAGGCATCCCCTGACGGCTTGCCTCGGCTGAGGTGAGTGTTTGGGGGCCGGAGTTGCGGATCAGGCTGACTGCTGGACCCCTAGGCCCGGCAGATATTTTGGGACCTCCCCCAGCCTGCATCAACCTGGGAACTTTGACCACCTTCAGCATTAATCTCTTCAAGGCGTGTCTCGCTGAGGCTGTGTTTTCTGTTGGAGTTGTGGATTGTGCTGGTTTCCTTTGCTTGGCAGACACTTGGGGGCCTCCCCAGGCATCCCCTGACGGCTTGCCTCGGCTGAGGTGAGTGTTTGGGGGCCGGAGTTGCGGATCAGGCTGACTGCTGGACCCCTAGGCCCGGCAGATATTTTGGGACCTCCCCCAGCCTGCATCAACCTGGGAACTTTGACCACCTTCAGCATTAATCTCTTCAAGGCGTGTCTCGCTGAGGCTGTGTTTTCTGTTGGAGTTGTGGATTGTGCTGGTTTCCTTTGCTTGGCAGACACTTGGGGGCCTCCCCAGGCATCCCCTGACGGCTTGCCTCGGCTGAGGTGAGTGTTTGGGGGCCGGAGTTGCGGATCAGGCTGACTGCTGGACCCCTAGGCCCGGCAGATATTTTGGGACCTCCCCCAGCCTGCATCAACCTGGGAACTTTGACCACCTTCAGCATTAATCTCTCAAGGCGTGTCTCGCTGAGGCTGTGTTTTCTGTTGGAGTTGTGGATTGTGCTGGTTTCCTTTGCTTGGCAGACACTTGGGGGCCTCCCCAGGCATCCCCTGACGGCTTGCCTCGGCTGAGGTGAGTGTTTGGGGGCCGGAGTTGCGGATCAGGCTGACTGCTGGACCCCTAGGCCCGGCAGATATTTTGGGACCTCCCCCAGCCTGCATCAACCTGGGAACTTTGACCACCTTCAACAG